>NC_142799.1:65704609-65769609 GCF_049724085.1 Artemia sp. Qi Xiang Cuo | reverse complement strand
TTTCTCAGACTTCTGACCTGTTAGTTCGTTTTTTTTATGCGAGTATATCCCAAGATCAATTTTCCCGAAAAAATACGGAGCTGTTTTCAAGAAACAGAATAAATACATACATTCATAAATACATACACAATTATTAAAGATACTACCAGGAGCCTGGCGGCTTCGTCGCTGAGCCCCAGCGCTCGGTATACGGCAGCCTTCTATATATTGATTCTCACAGTCGCTTTTCTTCTAAACATAAACAATTTGAGCCTTTTCTTGATGTAATGACGTCCAAATGGATCTTACGACTAAATTAGAAGTGATGCCTTTGTAAATTAATTTTTTTTTTATCGGACCTTTAATTTTTGCCTGGGCTCGTCTTTTGTCATTATGAAAGACATATCACCGAACCTTTGTTTCTTTCAATTGTTCAGGTGGTAGGAAAAAAACTTCTGTTTCTTCCAACGATTTATCTGGTCCAGGTTTTTGATTTTCAAAGGTATGGAAGGCATTGACGACTACCTTTGTTTCTTTTAATTGTTCAGGGTGTAGGACAATACTTCTTCTTTTGCCTTGATTTGTCTTTTGTCATTATGAAAGACGAATCACCGGACCTTTTGTTCCTTTTAATTGTTTAGGCAGTGGAACAAAACTTCTTTTTCTTCCAACGATTTATCCAGTCCAAATTTTTGATTTTCAGAAGTAGGGTAGGTATTGATGATTTTATCCATGTCAAAATCCTAAAGCCAATCATCATCGCCATCATTTTCAATTTGATCTGTTCGTTACACCTTGGCTTATCTTCCGTCATTATGAAATACATATTGCCGAAACTTTTTTTTAACAAAGGTATGGGGCATACGGCAGGCTTCTATATACCGATTCTCACTGTCGCTTGTCTTCTAAACACAGAAAATTTGAGCCTTTTCTTGATGTCATGGCGTCCAAATGGACCTTAAATTAAAAGAGGTGCCTTTGTAAAATTACATTTTTTTTTATTGGACCTTTAGCTTTTTCCTCGGCTTGTCTTTTGTCATTATGAAAGAAATATCGCCGAACCTTCGTTTCTTTTAATTGTTCAGGTAGTGGGACAGAAACTTCATTCTCTTCCAACGATTTTCTTAGTCCTGTTTTTTGATTTTTCAAGGTATGGAAGGCATTGACGACCACCTTTGTTTCTTTTAATTGTTCAAGTGGTGGGACAAAAACTTCTTCTTTTGCCTTTGCTTGTCTTTTGTCATTACGAAAGACATATCGCCGAGCCTTTGTTTCTTTTAATTGTCCAGGTGGTGGGACAAACACTTCTTTTTCTTCCAACGATTTATCCAGTCCATATTTTGATTATTCTAAAAGGTATGGTAGGCATTGATGGCCTTATCCATCTCAAAATCCAAAACCCAATCATCATTGCTATCATTTTCAAATTGTTTGCTTCGTTACACCTCGGCTTAATTTTCGTCATTATTAAATACGTATCTTCGCACCTTTGTTTTTATAACAAATATATGGTAGGTATTGATGACCTTACCCATGTCAAAATCACAAACCCAATCCTCATCGCTATCATTTTCAATTTGGACAAGTTCTTATTCTCGCTGTCAAGGTTGATTTTCATTGACTCGCTGCTCTTCATTTTCTTGTCTTCTAACCGCGTGCGTCTTTGCCCTTCATTTTCATATTTAACACGCTCTAATTGTCGTTTTCGCATTTATTATAACCGCCCGTGTCTTTGCTCTTCATTTTCTAACCGCCCGTGTCTTTGATCTTCATTTTCATTTTTTACACGTTATTGGATTTTGAATACTTTAGACAATTTAACAATGGCCTTTACTTTAGCTGTACGTATTGGTGTTGTCGCAACTGATGGTCAAGGTTGTCATATTTCACATTTTATCACGTTTGATAGTTCAGGTGCTGGGTCCAAAGAATCGTCATTTATTGTAACTGCAACTGCAAATTTTCGTTTTTTGGGCCTTTCAAACGACATATATTATATAAATAACTGTTGCGTTGGAAACTCAGCAATCTTGTTTGTGCTATGCATGACATCATATAAGAAAATACTTATAAGATGCCATATATGATGTCATAAAAAAATGCTTATATGATGTAATAACATAGTACATGACATCATTTGCAAAAACTGAAATTAAGACTTTGCGATTTTTCTCAGACTTCTGACCTATCTAGATAATTTTTTTATGCGAGAATATTCCAAGATTCCAATTTTCCTGAAAATATATGGAGCCGGTTTTGAGAACATGCATACATACATACATACATACATACATACAGACACAAATATTACTCGCATATAAAGATAATATATATACTTATATGATGTCATGTATGTTCTCATAAGAAATACTTGTATGATGTAGTAACATAGTACATGACGTCATTCGCAAAAACCAAAATTAAACCTCTTAACGAGTTTCCTCAGACTTCTGACCTATCTAGATGGCTTTTTTATGCGAGAATATCACAAGATACCAGTTTTCCCGAAAAAGTTTGGAGCCGTTTTCGAAAAACAGAATAAATACATACATACATAAATACATACACAATTATTACTGACATACAAAGATAGATATATATATATATATATATATATATATATATATATATATATATATATATATATATATATATATATATATATATATATATATATATATATATATATATATATATATATATATATATATATATTTTTTTTTTTTTTTTTTTTTTTTTTTTTTTTATATATATATATTGTCGATGCTAGTATATGATACTATCAACATTGCACTAAATGAGCCTTTTATCTAGAAGCATTGTTACGCAAAAATTAAACTTATAAGATAGTGGTAGTTAAAGAGGTGGCAACCCTCCTTATGTTTGGGATAACCGAAGATACTAAACCGAGGATACTGGTACTAAAAATGAGAAAACGATGAAACAAAGAAACAAGTTTTTCTTTCAAACGAATGCAAATAGTGACATTAAAACCTATAATAAACTGGCATTATTCTCTATACGAGGGAGCTCACCCTCTCAACCCCTCTCATATACCGAATACCTTGTGTTTGTTGGAGATTTCAATGAAATTTCTTTTACTTTCACACACACACACACACACACACACACACACACACACACACACACACACACACACACACACACACACACACACACAAAAAATTCACCAAGGGATTCAACTTTAGATTCTTTCTCCAGCTTTTCGTCCGGAATGTCAGAACTGCATCCAAAAGCTTAAAAAACTATGGTATAGAACTATGGATACTAAAAGAACAGATTACAATTTAATACGGCAGAAAAGTTGCATTAAAACAATTTTAGCGAAATTAGGAAAATCCTTAGTTTCGTTGTGCCCAGACGCGACCCTGTTTTTCCTGGGTAAGTCTACCTTAACATCGACATTTGTTTTGAAGTTGAACTTTTTTATATATAAACCCCTAGGGGTTAGTTTCATATAGCATGATCCGATTGCCCGACTCTCACATACTTCTCTCACTAAACTCCTTACAAGAAAAACTATGAGACTATTAAATCATAGGCAACGCAATAACGCTGCCGGAGTAAACAGTGGAATGGGCGCAATATACCGTTGTTTTTTTTTTTGAAATATAAAAAAAAAATTTGCATGGAAGGAATGGTCCTAAAAACTCGGAAGGGGCTCATTCGATTGGAAATTGAAAGATCTTAGTTCCCTTTTTAAGAGTGAAGAGTGATTGGACCAGCCCCCCTCACCCCTAATTCTATCCACGAGGATATCCGATAAAACTTTGAGATAGCCATCTTGTATAGGCCATCATCTATGTATAATAGCTAGGCCTCTTGGGATCATCCCTCCACATCCCTTGGGTCAATTGCTGTAAGTTAAACAATCTGCACGTTGTTTATATAAAATATTTATTATCGGGAAAGGGGGGTATATTTGACCTCTTGTGTCCGAAAAGTCCAAGAACAATCAGGTGAAACTTTAAGGGAATGCTGAGGGGAGTGTTAAACTAAGTCGAAATACACTATGAGCATGCGGGTCGTCAAAAGGGTGTACTTCAGGTATGACTTGGTATTGAGCTGGAGCTTTCAGGGAATGATGAGGGGGGTGATCTATTAACTGAAAAGCAATATGTGCACGCTACTACTACTACCACTATTACTACTACTACTACACTACTACTACTACTATTACTACTACTACTACTACTACTACTACTACTACTGAAACAACAACCACCTTTACTACTATTGCTATAACAACTACTATTGCTGTTACGACTAATACTAAGGCTGAGGATATTAAGGTGAAATTTTCAAGAAATGTTGAGGAGGAGGTTGATCTAAATCAAACATACACTATGCACATACTGGTTGTCGGAAGGGCACATCAACAATATCTTAGGAACAGCTTAGCGTAGCCAATTAAGTTGAAACTTCTTGGGCGTGATGAGGGGGATGTTCTACTGACCAAAAAGCAATATGTCCACATTAGTGCCGCCACTACTCTTACTACTACTACTAATACACCTACTAATGTTATGACTCCTACTACTACTAAGCCTATAGGTATGAAGACCAAGGACAATCAGGTGAAGCTTTCAGAAAATCTTGAGGGGAGTGATAAACTAAATCGAAATACACTATGAGCATGCGGGTCGTCAAAAGGGCGTACTTCAAGAATGACTTGGGTATTGAGCTGGAGCTTTTCAGGGAATGATGAGGGGGTTGATCAATTGACTAAAGAGCAATATATGCACGCTGCTGCTACTACTACTACTACTACTACTAATACTACTACTGCAACTTCTACTACTACTATTACTACTAATACTACTACTAAAAAAACAACCACCTTTACTACTACTGCTAAAAAAGCTACTACTTCTATTGCGACTAATATTAAGGCTGAGGATATTAAGGTGAAATTTTCAAGAAATGTTGAGGGGAAAGTTGATCTAAATCAAACACACACTGTGTTTGAGGAGGAGGATCAATTGGACAAAAGGAAATATGTGCTCGCTACTACTATTACTACTGCCATTACTACTACTACTATTACTACTACTACTACTACTACTACTACTACTACTACTACTACGACTACTAATACTACTAATGCTATAACTACTACTTCTATTGCAAATACTACTAAGGCTAAGGTATGAAGGTGGAAATTGTAGGAACGATTGAGGGGGATGTTGAACTAAGTTAAAACACGCTGTGGTATACAAGATGTCATAAAAGGATACGAACAATATCTTAGGAACGGCTTAGAAAATTGGGTTGAAACTTCCAGGGCTTGATGAGATGGATGTTCAACTGACCAAAAGGCAATACGAGCATACCACTAATGCTGCTATCATACTTTTATTACTACTGCTGATACTACTACTGCAGCTATAACTACTATTACTAATACTACTGCCACTACTGTGGCTGCTACTACCAATAAGGCTATGAATATGAAGGTGAAAATGTTAAAGAATATTGAGGGGGAAGTTTAACTAAATGAAAATGCACAATGTACGGGTAGGAATATGAAGGAACGGGTAGGAGTATGAAGTTAAAGCTGACAGGCCTTGTTATCGGGTATGTTGAAATAATCAAAAGGCAATATTTGTATGCTATTTCTAGTACTACTACCACTATTACTGCTCCTACTACTGCTACTTCTACTAATACTACTGCTGCTGCTAAAGCTAAAGGTATCGAGGTGATAATTTCTTGAAATGTTGAAAGGATGTTGAACCAAATCTAAACACACCTAGGGCAAGAAGGCTATCAAAAGACGTATCAGCAATTTCCCAGGAAGTGTTTACGGTGTTAAATTGAAACTTTCAGTGTGTATTGAGAAGGATTTTGAAAAAAAAAGCTGCTATCCGCATACTGCTGCTAATGCTACTACTACAGCTACTTCAAGTAAGTAGTAGTAGTGAGTTAATTAAACAACTAAGTTACCAGTAATATCTCAGGACCGGCTTTGAGCATCAAATTAAAACTTTCAGGGTATGTTCCGGCAGACATTAAACTAACCACAAGTCACTATATGCATGCTACTACTATCATCACAACTACGACCACTGCTACTAGATAGGCTAATGGTAAATAACTATATGCATGCTGGCTGTCAAAAGGGTATATAAGCAATATCTTAGGAACAATTTAGAGCATTAAATTGAAACTTTCAAGGCACTTTGAGGAGGATGCTTAACTAACCGAAAGGCACTGTGCGTATGTTATCGTCATTTCTACTGCTGCTACTGCTATCATTACTATTTCTTCTGAGGCTTGGGGCATTAGGGTGAAACTTTCAGGGACTATTTAGGGGGATGTTGAAGTAAATCGAAACACACTATGTGCATTCAGCTTGCTAAAAGGATGTATGACCAATTTCTCAGGAATAATATATATTAATAGGTTAAAACTCCCAGGGTGTGCTGAGAGCGATATTGAACTAACCGAAAGGCACTCGGTGCATACTGCTACTACTAATACTGCTGCTACTTCTGCTACTACTATTACTACTGAGCCTAAAGTTATGAAGATGAACTTTCAGGGAATGTTGAACTAAATTAAAACGCACTCTGTGCCTGCAAGTTGTCGAAAAGGACGTATCAGCAATAACTCAGGAATGGTCTAGCTCTATGGTATTAACTTGGAACTTTCAGGCTATGTTAAGGAAGATGTTAAAATAATCAAATGGTACTATATGCATGCTACTTCTACTGCTACAACATTGTACCACTGCTACAACAGGTACCTCTACTAATTGCTACGGTGAAACTTTCAGGGAATGTTGAAGTAAATCGAAACATCCTATATTCCTGCAAGTTTTTAAATAGGCGCAACAGCTTTATTCCAAGAACAACTTACACTTTTAAGTTGAAACTTTAAATGCAGCTTGAGGGGAATGTTGAACCCAAATAAAAGGCATTATACGCATACTTCTACAACTGCTTCGAATCTACTAATACTTCTACTAAGACTAAGAATATCAAGGAAAAATTTTGATAAAATGTTGAGGGGCTGTTGAATTAAACTGAAACACGCTATGTGTATGCAGGTTGTTAAAAGGGTGTATCAGCAGTGTCTCAAGAATTGCTTAGAGTATTAGGTTGAAACATACAAGCCATGTTGAGAGGTATTTTGAACTACTGAAAACGCACTATATGCATACCGCTATCACAAGTAGTAGTACTACTATTACTGCTACTGCTACTATTACTGCTACTATTGAATAATAGTTCAAAATAGTTTAAGTGCATCCAGACGGCCAAAATAGACCAGGTTGTCAAGATACATAGGCGGTATATTTTGAGACTGATATAGGGTATAAAGTGGAAACTTTCAGGAAAAGTTTATGATGCTTTAAAGCTTAGTCAACAGGCATTATGTGCATGCTGGTTGTCTATAAGACTTCTCAGCAATATCTCAAGAACAAATGAGTGTATTAAGTTGAAACATTAAGGGTTGTTACTATTAATACTTGTACTCCTGTTATTGGTTTAAACCAAAAGGTTTTAAGTGTATCCAGGTTGACAAAATAGCATGGATATAATGTCTTTGGAACAGAATAGAGTATTAAGTTGTTTTTTTCCTGGAAAGTTGAGAAGGTGAATAAGTAAATCAAAATATACTATGTTTATCTAGATTGTAAAGAGGGCGTATATTATCTAAAATTGTTCAAAAAAATTTTCCTACATACAAAAAGTAAGCCAAAATATGGATTCCTATGAAGAAAAGCAGAAAAGATTTTAAATATTATTTCTTAACCCAGTGAAAAAGATTATGTCAATGAAAAACGAAATGAAATTAATTTAAAAGAAACCTTTTCCATGAAAGAAGTTTTTCAAAGAAAAGTAAAAAGCTACATCAAATTAAAGATGAGCAGAAATAAAGTCAAATAATTTTTCAAGTATAAGGTTTCTATGAATCACCATCAATAAATAAATGAAAGCCAAAACGAACAGAAATTACAATGAAAACCCGAGTCAGACTTAAAACGATTAGAAGCTGAAAGGAGGGGGGCTAATGACCCCGCGCCTTTTGTAGACCAGAACATAATTTGAACTTTTCTGAAAACAAAAAAGATTTTATATATTTTCTTTTTTTAAACTTAAATAAATTCAAAATTATTAAGAAGAACAAATGTCGGCATATATCTTAAACTGTCAATTCACATATTTTTTTTTTTAAGCAATCTTGTCTATGAGGGTAATTTTTTTTCTCGATATGATGAAAAATAAAGACAAATTGCACAAAATCAGGATTGTTCTCAATAAAGTGCAAACTATTTTCTGGTCTCGTCCTACTCGTCGTCACAGGGGTCGTCAGTCCTACTCCTTTTAGTTTTTGCTCTTTTAAGTTAGACTCGGTTATTTATTGTAATTTCTGTACGTTTGATGTTTCATTTATTTGTTGAAGATGATTTATGATATTTTTACGGTTGAAAAATATTTGACATTATTTCTGCTCATGTTTGGTTTAATGTAGCTCTTCACTTTTCTTTGAAAGACTTCTTTTGTAGAATAATTTGTTTTTAAATTAATAGCAATAAGTAATGAGATAATCAATAATAAGTAAATAGGGTTTTAGCGGATATCTTTACTGGGTAATTTGCAATACACAGGTTCTTATTTTTCTTCTTTTTTCTACTAATTATCCTCGTTGTGTATTTACTTTAGTTTAGTTCACTGATTAGTTTCAATCTGGCCCTTTAACTTATTTAGTTCTCTTCTCTTTTCAGTTCTTTGGTCTTGTGTACTTTCTCCTGTTCATTCATTTTGGGAAGGATGGAAGGCTGAAATTTTACTTTTTTGCAGCTTTTCTTCAACTTCTGAAGCGTAAACAAACTTGTTTTCTCCTTGATTCTCATCTGTTTTACTTTACTATATTTCTCTTTCAATTTTCGCATTCAAATCAAGAACTTTTGTCCAACATAGTTTCAGTTTCAGGTTCTCATCCGTTAAATGTTTTTACAACTAGCTTAATTCTGTCGTCTCCCCCAGTTATTGTGTTGCTGGAACAACGCTTTGATTTTTTCCTGGTTTTCTTTTTTCTCAGTTCTGTCAATTTCAGCTCATTGCTAGATAATACTAAGGATCTAACATCCATGGTTCTTATGGAAAGTGTGGACCAGAGACTGGACTGATGAATATGACATTTGATTTATGACATATGGAAAGGTATGCATATTTCTTGCCGGTGGCCTAAAAGTACGGTTTTTGCAAATAATTGAGCTAGAACCTAGAATATTTGATTTCAAGTGGAGTTTTTCAGTTTCAGGTTCTCATCCGTTAAATGTTTTTACAACTAGCTTAATTCTGTCGTCTTCCCCAGTTATTGTGTTGCTGGAGCAGCGCTTTCGTTTTTTCCTGGTTTTCTTTATTTCTCAGTTCTGTCAATTTCAGCTCATTGCTAGATAGTGTTAAGGATCTAACATCCACGGTTCTTATGGAAATTGTGGACCAGAGACTGGACTGATGAATATGACATTTGATTTGTGACATTTGGAAAGGTATGCATATTTCTTGTCTGTGGCCTAAAAGGATGGTTTTTGCTAATAATTGAGCTAAAACCTAGAGTGTGTGATTTCAAGCGGAGTTTTTCAGTTTTAGATTCTAATCCGTTAAATGTTTTTACAACTAGCTTAATTCTGTCGTCTCCCACATTTATTGTGTTGCTGGAGCAACACTTTGGTTTTGTCCTGGTTTTCTTTTTTTCTCAGTTCTGTCAATTTCACCTCATTGCTAGATAGTGTTCAGGATCTAACATCCACGCTTCATATGAAAAGTGTGGACAAGAGACTGGACTGATGAATATGACATTTGATTTATGACATTTGGAAAGGTATGCATATTTCTTGCCTGTGGCCTAAAGGTATGTTTTTTGCAAATAATTGAGCTAGAACCTAGAGTGTTTGATTTCAAGCGGAGTTTTTCAGTTTCAGGTTCTCATCCGTTAAATGTTTTTACAACTAGCTTAATTCTGTCGTCTCCCCCAGTTATTGTGTTGCTGGAACAACACTTTGATTTTTTCCTGGTTTTCTTTTTTCTCAGTTCTGTCAATTTCAGCTCATTGCTAGATAGTGCTAAGGATCTAACATCCACGGTTCTTATGGAAAGTGTGGATCAGAGACTGGACTGATGAATATGACATTTGATTTATGACATATGGAAAGGTATGCATATTTCTTGCCGGTGGCCTAAAAGTACGGTTTTTGCAAATAATTGAGCTAGAACCTAGAGTGTTTGATTTCAAGTGTAGTTTTTCAGTTTCAGGTTCTCATCCGTTAAATGTTTTTACAGCTAGCTTAATTCTGTCCTCTCCCCCAGTTATTGTGTTGCTGGAGCAACACTTCGGTTTTTTCCTGGTTTTCTTTTTTCTCAGTTCTGTCAATTTCAGCTCATTTGCTAGATAGTGTTAAGGATCTAACATTAACGGTTCTTATGGAAAGTGTGGACCAGAGACTGGACTGATGAATATGACATTTTATTTGTAACATTTGGAAAGGTATGGATATTTCTTGCCTGTGGCCTAAAAGGATGGTTTTTGCTAATAATTGAGCTAAAACCTAGAGTGTGTGATTTCAAGCGGAGTTTTTCAGTTTCAGGTTCTAATCCGTTAAATGGTTTTACAACTAGCTTAATTCTGTCGTCTCCCACATTTATTGTCTTGCTGGAGCAACACTTTTTGTCCTGGTTTTCTTTATTTCTCAGTTCTGTCAATTTCAGCTCATTGCTAGATAGTGTTCAGGATCTAACATCCACGCTTCTTATGAAAAGTGTGGTTTTTGCTAATAATTGAGCTAGAATAATAGAGTTTTTCAGTTTGTGTCAGAGAGCACTATCCGAAGCTACGCAGCCAAGCTTTCGTTCTATTGAGCCATGTTTCTGCTTTCGACTGGAACACTCTATTCTAGCAGGCAGGCATCAGTTTCAAACTGAAACTGAATTAAAATCGAAAAGTGCTCAATATGTGCAACAGTTACCTGGCCCCATAAATAGAAATTGAAGCTTTCTCTTTGCTCCTTTTTGAGTAAAGTTGGCCTGTGGTAATAAAATCAATTTTTGGACTAAGACAGATGACTTTTTTCAACGTTGATCAATAATCATTGATGAGCTTATCAAGGAATGTGACACCAGTTTTCTCGTAAAAACATTTTTCCATGTGATACACGATTTTAAAACTTTTATGGGGTTGACAGCCTTAGAGTTGTGATACACATTAGAAAAAAATCTGGTTTAAACTAAAAGAAAAGGGAGGGATTTATAAGTAGCAATTGATTATTATGTCTCAGTTATCTTTACAGTGGGGGTTGGCATCTTTTGCTTGTTGATCTACCTATTATTTGCTTTTGATGCACTTGAGAGTACGAAAAACTCTGTTTCATGTCTGGTACGGTGAGGTACAGGCCAGTAAGTGTCTTAAAGCACAGTTTCTCTTGGTTAGGGGTTATAAACTTCTTTAAATTAGTCTATCTTTTATTTGATCAATAGAATTAGGAAAACAGAATTCAAAGAGAAGTTTTAATTAAAAATCGATTGTTGTACCGCAATTGTCTTGAGGGATCAGGGGTTATGTACTTACCAACTGGTGTACCTTTTATTTTGAGCAGCTTATATCTATAGTAATAAGATTATAAATGCAACGGTAGACTTAAAACATCAACTAGGCTCAATAAGATTACATGACAATTTTTAAGCTAATTAATGCGATATACTAATTAGAACAGTTCGAAGGGTTAACAGTTTCAATTATAATGTAGGCCTACACATTGAATGAGACAATTTAGAGACTTGGAAGTAATATTTCGATATTAGACCGCAGTCATTTTTGTCGATGAGGGGCTTGCAAATTTTTCTGGCTATTATTGGTTCCAAACATTTATTTTATGCTAAGACAAACAAATTGTCTACATTTCCTATGTTTGTGATGTATTTGAGGGTAATCAAATTTCTCTCTACGCAGCTGGGCAGCGATTATAAATAAAAATGCATCACAATATTGTAGTTTTTTAATTACTGTAGGCAAGAGCAGCTGCAGTAAAATGATTGCAGAAAGATAGGGATATATATGCATTATTAATTAGAATCTATAAGGTGATATTTTAAGTTTAATCCGTGACAATACCGACGATTAAGAAGGAAAAGACTCAACTGGCTACGTAGTCAAATACATATTTTTTTTCAAATCCCTTCTTATGTCATGGTCATCTTCGCGGATAAGGGGTTGGTACAAAATGATAAGTTCAATTGGCTTCAAAATCAAATACTATTTTTAAATCTCTTCCTCTAGTTCTTAACCAAATTGTTGCTCCCGCATCACTTTTGTTGGAGAGGCTGACAAAGGGCTGCTGCAAAATTTCACATTGCCTAGGCAACATAAATTTAGTTTTTTTTAATGAGTATGCTTTCCCCCTCTCCAAGGCCGTACCCAGAGGGAGGATTAGGGGGGTTTGACCCCCTCCCGAAATGTTTTTTGACTCGTAAAAACGTAACAAAAATGGATATAAAAAAATTTTGTATGCATTTTTTGAGGTTTTTCTGTGTAAGCCCCCCCCCCCTCAAAAATAAATCTTT
This sequence comes from Artemia sp. Qi Xiang Cuo, assembly GCF_049724085.1. NCBI lineage: Eukaryota > Metazoa > Arthropoda > Branchiopoda > Anostraca > Artemiidae > Artemia > Artemia sp. Qi Xiang Cuo. The sequence continues at coordinate 65,757,040 of NC_142799.1, read as the reverse complement.
GAGTAAAACCCCCTCCGAAAAAAAATCCTGCGTACGGCCTTGCCCCTCCCCTTCATTTGCTTAGGCATAACTGAAACATTTCATGTCCCTATTCCTAAAATTTACATTTATAATTAAAAAAAGCTTATCCATTTCGTCTTTTTTCGGAGAGGGGGGAGGATAGAGCAAGATTGTTTAAATTTCAATCCTAAGATGGTCAAAATCAAGTTTGACCTAGCCATAGCCGTTTTTTTAAGTCAAAGTAATGTACCTTTTATCATCAGGCTTTTATTTCACCAGCCACAATCACACAAGTTAGTGTTCTACTTGCGACTGGAAAGGTAGGTGCTTTTTGACAATTCTTTTCCGATTTGATTCGTTATTTGGGTGTTTTTAATTTCAAAGTTTGATGAATTTGTGCTTAGGAGTAACAAGTAACATTTCAAAAGGCACCTATTATGGTCAGCAAAAAAATCCTTCAAATATTAGATGGCAATATGTACGTTTATTTTGGAAATCTCAAATGAAACACTCTGATTTTGGGTGAACTTCACCCAGTTATCGACCGGTTTTGGCAATAGTTGGTTTCTTAGGTGATCACTATTTGACCTCCTGATGATCCTTGCTTTAGGACGATAAAAACCACATGGCAACATTGTTTATTTTCAAATGAGGATGTTAAAGAATTGTAGAACTTTACCGCATCTATTATTTTCAAATACTAGATGGCAGTAAGTACGTTTATTTTGGAAATCTCAAATGAAACACTGATTTTGGGTGAACTTCACCCAGTTATCGACAGGTTTTGGCAATCTTTAGCTGGTTTCTTAGGTGACCATTATTTGACCTACTAATGATCCTTGCTTTAGGACGATAAAAACCACATGACAACATTGTTTATTTTCAAGTGAGAATTTTAGAAATGTCTAATGAATCCAATTTACAGCAGTTTATATTTCTTGAATTTTTGGTGACAGACAATCAAATTACCTTTTTTCAAGTCAAAACCGTGTTCTCACGGCATTTTACTTTTATTTTGAAGCAATTCATTTTAATTTTTTTTTTTTTAAAGTTGTTAGCTTATTTTTATTTACCTTCATTTTTTTATAAACGACCGAAACACTCGAAGCCATCACACTTCCAAGATCAGCAATAACAGTCAATGTAAATGGAATGCCAATGAAAGCAAAAAACATACAAAAAAATCGTCCCATTGTAGTTGCTGGTGCAATATTACCATAGCCTGTAATAAAAATTATAGACGTTCGTGAAAAATAAATAAAGACATGAAAATAAATTATAAAGAAACCAACCTCAGTTGCGAGAAACGAAACTTCCTTCCTAGATGTACCAAAATGTTTCAATTTATTGAGTTCATAAATCATTAAAAGGTAATCTCTGTTGTCAAATATCAAAAAAAAAATTTAAATTTAAAATCTTTATTCTTGACTTCAATTTATCCAGGGTTTCGACGTGTCGTCTAAAATATGAGTATGACAAGCTAATTCCAGAGTAAACTCAAATTTGTCTCTGAAGAGAAAAAAAGACAACTGATCCCACATGGTACTCTCAACACAATCATGAGGTTAACTATAAAAATTGAATAAAAATATTTGTTTTGATAAGCATGAGATGAGAAATTGCATGCGAATTTTGACGAGTATAAGAAATTAGTGAAGTAATAAATTTAAATTCGTCTGTGAGAAGGAGAAAGAACCATACTGTGTTCTCAACAATATTATAATAATAACTAAAAGGCCAAAATAAAAATATTTCGCTTCGATAAGTTTGTTACTGAGAAGAACAAAAAACAACCAACACCGTCTAATATTCTCAATAAAATAATATGTTTATCTATAAAGCCTAAATAAAAATATAGGTTTAGATAAGTATGAGAAGAAGTATTAGATGATACTTTTTTTAGTTTGAGAAACTAAAGAGGGGGAAAAAGTAATTTTGTCTGTAAGAATGATAAAACAGCCAATCCATCCGATACAACAAAATCATAAGGTTAACTACAGAATTTGAATAAAATATTACTTTTGGTAAGCATGAGGTGAGATATTAGAAGATAATTTTGATGAGTGTGAGAAACTAGTGAATTACGAGACTCAAATTCGTCTCTGAGAAGAACAAACAATCAACGCCATCTCGTAATCTCAAAAAAAATAAGGTTAACTATAAAACATTAAAATACTAGCTTTGATTAATTTTTTCATCTCTATTCACATTTGTTTTCAAAAGAGTTACCTTTATCAAAAGGGTAACCGAGGACATGTGTTTGCTCTATTTTAATATTTTGCACGCTGTCATAGCTGACAAGTTTGTACATTCATTTTCTACTCAAAAAATTTCGTTTCTTGTCTATGATATTGTCTATTATTAAATCAATTTCTTTCAATTCAGCGGAAATATTTATTCTCGACTTATTTTAGCTCTACAATTTCATTCATCTTGGGTTTCAACGTGCAAATTTTACGATTGTCAGAAAATAATGAGAGTGAGGAAGCCAATAGAGGAGAAGGAGAATATATAGGCACTCTGTTTTTGTACACTAACCAAACCCCATTTCCTATGGTATGTTATGGTATTCTTATGGTATAGTATGGTATGTTGGAAAAAAAAACATTCTCACACATTTTTGTTGGTTGATGTGCTTCTCGATTTTCTCAGAAAACTCTAAATGAAAACATGGCCAAAGTTGAAAAATGGCGTAGATTCGCTAATTCCCTAAATTCACGTCAGTTTGTTAAATTTGTAATTCGGTTAAATTATGTAAACTGACCACTACTAATGCTAGTATCTATAGTAGTGGTACTGGTTCAGAATATTATTGTAGTTTAGACGCATGTCAATTTCTAGAGAACACCTTTGAACACCTTTGAAAGTTAAACGAAATTCACATTTTGAGTCTCTTTAAGAAAAAAATTATCTTTTACTTCATAGATGTTGCTGAAAGCTGAATTCAGTTTAATGGTAAACATAGACAAAAATTCAAGTCTTAGGGAAAACACACCTATACCAGATGTGCGCTTTTATTAAATTAGAACTTTTCTCTGTTAGATTATGAACCTTCTAAAATATTCGTTTGCTAGGCAAAGAAACTTCTAAATGAAATTGAAAGAGGGAGTGAAGAAAAACAATAAACAGAAATACCCTGTTGACCAGATGACTGCTTGAATACAAATTAAATCCCAAAAATCCCCTAATTTACAATTTTCTTCTGCGTCCCCATCGTATTATGAATGTTTGTGTTAAGATGTACCAGTTGCAAAACATTATTTTGGGAGCAGCTAGAATATTCATCACTTTTTCTTTCTATTTTTGAGAATTTCAACGGCCTTTAGCAGATTCGTAGGCTATAATTCACAAGGTGTATTTTTAATACACTATAGTTACTTGGTATTAATGTTAGGTTTTCTACATCACCTAATCATTTATCTCTGCTTGCCGATGTTATGATTAAACTAAGAAGTGGCTATGCTAAATGTATTCAAAATTGTGGTCGATAAGATCTTTAGGTAATATTTTGACTTTATTTGAAGCATTTTTTTTTTTTTTTACCAGGCTTAAAAGAACCCAAATACGCGCTCTCTCAATGAAGAATTGAATTTCATGTTGCAGAACGCCATCTTTTACTTTTAAATAGACAGCGCTAAATACGCATCCATTACATGAATTTTCTCGCAAAAGATGTCTTTGTCGTTGATTTTGTAACAATTGTCAAAGAATCAGTTTGATTATTATTAAAAGAAGCATGAAAATTGCATCCCGGGATTTAAAAATAGCTGTCTCACACGCATCTTATATTTGCTGGCCAGACAAGATCACCAGTAATTTGTTCTGAGAAAAGACGAAAACGCCACCTGTGACTAACGTAAATTAATACAATCAATAGCTTTATTGGGGACACATGGCGCAAACAGGTGAAGGTCGCCTTCTGTTTGATAGTCGGTTTTGGATCTTTGCCAAAATTAGAAGATTTGGACAGCAGAGAGTGACACTTGGCTGTTGTCTTGAGAAGGAGGCTGCACTACTGACAATGGTCCTTGAAAATCCATAGTTAAAAGTGCTGGACCCCTAGGGGTCCAAGGGAAACTCAAGAAGAATCCCCATTGGCGTGAAGAAAATAGTGGTTTATAATTCGTAAACTGGGGACAACAAAATTTTATCTACTTTAGATAGTGACTTCACCTATGAATTCAGGGAAATAATATTTTAAGAAACTCAGTGACTGTTACTCGTGAAAACGGTAATCTTAACTCACTGTGTCATCCACCAACAACACCTGGCAGCAAATAATTTGAGTGATAGATTGCACCAATTGCTTCAATTTGTGATTAATGCAGTCAGAAAAATAAGAAGCAATGCGTTGAATACGCTTTTATTTGCACAATTGGGCAATGACAAGATGAAGATTTCCAAGGATTTGCCCTTACCTCCTAAAGTACACCGGTTGTCGGAAAGTCCATGTTTGAAAAGATCCAACTCAATTTTTTCATCAGTTTTAGAGTTTCTTGAAAGCAAAGATTCAGATTAAAAAGAAAACCTTACCAATTAAAAAGAAAGCAGACATCGCATATTTGACAGTCAAACTTGTCATAGGTAGAAGGCCTTAATGAGGATATTCGGACATACGTTGAATATCTAATTGTCCAGGATGATGACTTCAAAATAAGTTTTGAACTTAATCTGAAGATGGAAATACCACAATGGATCATAAATATGTTTAATGAAACAGAAGTGAATTATTTCAATACTACAAGAGAAGCTCAAGCTTTGGAGTAAAGAGGTAATGAGGATCTGAAAGTGAAATCTAAAAAAGGATATCACATAATTTGGCTGGAGACAGAAATACCCAAAAATGTCCTGGACTATGGGGGATTGTGATAAAGCTTTTGATAGCGTTTCCCTCGTGGTATCTCGTCGAAAAAAGTTTTAGTCTCGTTACAAACCTTTTAAAAAAAAGAGAAGCAGATTGAATATACCAGAATGGGGAGATATATAGTTATTCCTAACAAGACTGAGGCCAAATATTGATAGTTTTATGTCAATCAATCATCCAGTCATCTGTAAATCAAAGAACATCCCTCCCATTAAAATTTTGACTATTTTATTATTGTCATTCGAGTAGTTATTTTATTAATTTTTAATTTTATTTATATTACGAGATGTTATCATATTACAATGTAATATGAAAACAATAATATTTAATAGTTTAATAACTAGATATTTGAATAAATACAACATAAGAAAATGTAGTATTTTCATTTTTATTTTCACGACTCCGAATGGGGTGTTTTCTAAATAAGATAAGTGAGAATTCGTTGGTTTCTTTAGCTATGAGTTGATATTATAAAAGTAAACTTCCATCAAATTACTTTTCTGACTGGCCAACTTTACTTCCTTGACATCCCCTATGAGCACATTCAAATAATTAAAAAAACAAACAATTTTCACTTTATTTTTCGAAAACTGTTAATTCGCGATTGGAACTCAAAAATTGAGAGCCGCAAAAAAACTTCCATAATGAGATCTCATCTTCCCATTTTTGTCGAGTTTTGCGAATATGGTAGAAACTTAGCTGTAGATGTTCCCCGGAACCAGCAAAATTTTAAAAGGGGTCTATGAGAAAATAAAGCTTGGGAGCCTCTGATCTATAGTCTCATCCCAGCCTAATATGAGGCAGCTAAATTATGTCTAAGGATATTTTAGCTTATTAGTGAAAGAGCTCTGTACGTACGATCTTTGTCCGTCCGTGGGACATTTCAAACCTGCCAAAGATCCTTTTCACTAAAACTAAGTTGGATCGAACCCTTTCTTTTTTAGGATTTGTCTTTGGTATATTCCTAAGATTGTCTTGAGAAAATGTATTTGAAAAACACCTTGCGTTTCTGTACTTGGGTTTATAGAAAGAGATCCATTGGGGCATAGAAACAATAAAAATGAGAAGAATTAGTGATGAGCAATTTGTTTTAAAGTGTTTAGTGCAACGTAAAATGAGTACTATAGAAATGAGATTATTTGCTCGGTACATATAGTATAAACAAAGAAAAAATAGAGCTTATTTTCCTATAATTCCGCGGTAAAAAGTCTGCTTTAGTTTCATTGGCTCACGTTGGTCAAATATACTTCTAAGTCGATTAAATTAAACTTTAAGTGTATGTCAGAGATGGAGGCTAAATTACCTTTCGCCTGTGTTAATGTGCGTAATTTTAAGCGAGTTAAAAAAACGAAAATTTTCGAGACGCAAGATTCTTTACAACGAGATATTTTACGAGCATTATTATCCACACTCGTCACAATTGTCTCAAACACTCTAAGATATAATTTCACCCTTATCCTTTTACGTTCCCATAGGTTCCTAAGTTGAGTAAAATAACCTTGAGATTTTGTTATTCTATCTTCTACGCATTCTCCCACAACCCACAACCTTAGTCCTCAGTTACTTTTAAAAATTATTAAAAGTAATATTAGTATTTTAGTTGTATTAGAAAACAAACAGCACTTTTGTCTTCAAACTCAAATTTTTTTTTGTAACAGCTAAACAATTTTTTTCAGTTCTTCAACTGTTTAAAGATATTCTAGAAACTTTCTAGTTCAATGTTTTAAGAAAAAGCTATCTTTAGAAAATATTTCATGATAATAAAATATTCTGCACTGATTTAGGTGAAGAACGTGCATATGCAGCTGTTTTTGACTTATAAGATAAGGACGGTGGATTGCTGCTGTGATATTTCTTCACTAATTGTGGTAGAACATTATAAAATGAGAACTTTTCTTAAATTTTATACATCCCAAAACCCATATTGACGTTGGTTTTTCCATCTCCTTTTAGAAGGAACTTAACAACTAAGTTAAATAAGTTAAATAAGTTAACTAAGTTAATAACAACTAAGTTAAATAAACATCTGTGATGTTTAGTTTGAGATTTTGCTGGCAAAGCCACATTAATGAGTTAATCATTTCACTTTGAATATTTAAAAGCTTTTGGAATTATTTTTCGTTATTATTTGGTACAATTAGTCACAAGTCTACCCAATAGTATAATTAATTTTTTATTTTAAGATAGGGTTATCTTAACTCACCAATCGTTGTAAGAACTGTTGAAGCAAAAAATACTGATTGAGTATAAGTCCACTGAGTTGGTTTTTCTCCTTCAAGACGGGGAATGCCAGAACTCACAGCTTCCGCCACTAGTTCTTCGTACCTCTCCAAGTTAAGCAACACCTAGAAAATGATATGTAATTGACCGGATCTGTTCTGTCGAACTGTTAAGTTATAGCAAGTCATTTTTTTTTTGGACTTATTTGCTTCTTCTTCCTCCATATCATGCCCTAACAATTGAAGAGGATAGGTTTGCGTTAAGTTTTTATGTTTGATAAATGATTTTAAAATTAAGAAATGATTACAATGACGACAAATCTCTTATTGATTTTGAGATTGAAACTGAAAACTGACCATTTTGCAACATTGGTTGTACTAACTCAAATAGTGCTATATGACAACTTTTGGAAAAGTTAGGTTTAGGTCCCACCCTTCCAAATAAATCAACTTCTATCAACTGTTTGAATTTGTTTTTTCTTATTAATTTTATTACGAAAATTAAAGAAGTTTTTTTTCTCAAATTCATCATGTTCCCCTTTTTCGTTTACGAGTAACCTATAACTGGAAAAGGGAGCCTTTAACATCAATTTTTTTTATCGCATCTTTGTTGCATCTTCTCACAATCTTCTACTTAAATTCAATTTATTCAAATGACAATAAAACATAACACCAATAATAATAAAGATCCTGGAAGTGAACTTATTTAGGACCATAACAACAAAAAACTGAAAATGAAGAAGAGAGAAAAAAAGAAGAAAAAGAAAATAGAAAGAGAAAACACGGGTAATTAAAGTAAATTGATTAAAAATTTAGAGACAAAATTTAGATTAAAAATTTTAAAATTTATAAAAATTCCAAAACAAATTCTTCTTAAAGTACAAGAAAATGAAAATTTTGTTGTCTGATTGTTTGAACTGGTTAACTGGGAACGCACACAACCATGTATATCTTAAAAACTAGGAAAAGTGAGGAGGTCAGCTTTGAATGAAAATTACCTCCATATACAGTTATAAAGCATGTGGTAGTAGCGGGTGTAGAAAAAAGAAACATGGGCGTAAAGACAGTAAAAAATGAGCTAAAAATTCTTGGCACTAAACAATTTAAGAAGGTGTAGCTTACCTTTGAAGATGCAGAAGTCTTTTGGAGTCAAAAGATCACCAAGGTTTGAATTCATACGGACGAGAATCGTTATGGAATTTAACGAATTAGTTTCACTTGTTTATTTCCACGGTTCAACGTGGCAATCCTGACGAAAGTGTGATACTGTTCTACAAATTTCATAATTTGGAAACAACCGAACGAAAAATCCTTAAAAATTATGATTTTCTGGTGCGATTAAATAAAAAACCAAGTTCCTCAACTGAAAGTAAGGAGCAACATTAATACTTAAAAGGAACAGAAATTATTACGTATACAAAGGGGTTTGCCACCTCCTCAACAGCTCGCTCTTTACGCTAAAGTTTATTAGTACTTTTAAAAAAAGCGTCTTATTGTTCTAAATAAACGGCCCTTGTGTTTCAGGAGTAATTACCGTATTAAAGAATTGGGACAAAATTCAAACTTTAGCGTAAAGAGTGAGGTGTTGAGGAGGGGGCAACCCCCTTTATATACGTAATAATTTCTGTTCGTTTTAAGTTTTAATGTTGCTCCTTACTTTCAATTGAAAATACTTGTTAATTTAATCTTTTAAAGATTAAAAGAGAAAAGAGAAAGCAAGATATATAAAAATAATTTTGTATAAGAATACTGTCGAATTCCCCCAGTGTATAATTTCCTATGACAAATTCACTCCCTGGAAACATCCCCCCATGTAAAATTCTCTTGTGGAAAAACCCCTATCAGAAAATTTGCCCCCCCCCACCCAAAAATGTATGCCTAGATCCCAATAACAAATACTATCCGCAAACAATGGGCAAATTTTATAACTTAAGGACCTTTCCCTAAGGCTGTGGGGGGGGGGGGGTCTTGTTATACCCAAAGGCATAGTTATTGGGCTTTTCAACTATGATGAATAAAATTGCTATCTCAAAATTTTGATCAGACAATTTTGGGAAAAAAGGGCGGGGGAGGGGGACTTTTTGCCCTCCAATTTTTTTGGTCACTTATAAAGGACACTAGAACTTTTAATTTCAGTTTGAATGAGGCCTCTCTTGATATTCTAGGACCACTAAGTCGATACGATCACCCCTGGAAAAATAAATAGCAAATAAACACGCATCCGTGATATATCTTCTGGAAAAATTTACAAAATTCAACATTTTTGCAGATAGGAGTTTGAAACTTACACATTAGGGTTCTCTGATAATCTGAATCTGATGGTGTGATTTTTATTGAGATTACTTGACCCTTAGGGGCAATTTCCCTTTTTTTTCGAAAACTTTCTCAGGCGTGTAACTTTTGATGGGTAAGATTAATGCATTTTATATATTTGAAATCAGCATAAAAAGCCAAATCTTTTGATATGTCTATGGTATCAAAATTCCATTTTTTTAGAGTTTCGGCTACTATTGAGTCGGGTCGCTCCTTACTTACAGTTTGTTACCACGAACTGTTTGATAAGACCTAAGATGGGTAAAGAGGCAATACAAGATTTTGATTTCCTATTACTTTAAGGTGATCTTCTTGGCGCCAGGTTTCCGTATCTTAATTTTTCTGCAGTCCTGTGGCTATAATGGTTCAACTTAAAATAGATTTTTTTGTTTTCTTTTTAATGCAATTGCAAGGATTCAGCTTTATCCATTTTACGGAATTAAGTTTCTGAAAAAAATACTTAGTATGATTTTCAAGTGGAAAAATAGTAAAAGCAAGTTTAAATGAATTAATATCTAATATCAAAGTAATACCATTAATATCGCAAGGCACATTGATAAACCTGAAATTAAAAAAATCCAATGATGTATGTATCTTGTCTTTTCGGTGCTAATTATGTCTGCACACTTCGCAAAATCACATAAAAAGGTCTAAAAAAAATGTTTTCCTGTGAAATTCATGTTTTACAGCATACTGCCTTTCGAATTGCATCAGCAGGCATGAAGTTCTGCTCAAATACATATTATGTTTATTGATACTAGTGATGAAATAGTTTCACCTGTTTTTATCAACATAATGAATATTTTCATTTACAGCATCACAACCTACATTTTAAAAAGGTCAATTGTAATTAAGATCCTACTCAAACTCACCATGCGAATCTACGTGAGGATCAATTTTGGCTAGTTTTTCGCGGTCCTTTTGGTGGAATAGATATCAATAAAATTTAATAATTAAGGGAGTCATCAATAAAATCTAATAATTAAGGGAGTCAGAAAAATATTCTTTTAACCGCTCATTGAAATGTCAGTGATGGAACTGCTAAGATCACTACTACTACTGGTGGATTACCACAGCACCAGGTCACTTGAGGTTGACACAACTGAGGCTGCTCTTTCTCCACCCCAATGAAATGTATATATATATATATATATATATATATATATATATATATACCACTAAGAGAAGTAGGGTTTACTGCTCCCGTACTGTTTAAAGATGGCACGGGGGATATAATATCATTATATTTACATATATATATATATATATATATATATATATATATATATATATATATATATATATATATATATATATATATATATATATATATATATATATATATATATATATATATATATATATATATATATATATATATATATATATATATATATATATATATATATATATATATATATATATATATATATATATATATATATATATATATATATATATATATATATATATATATATATATATATATATATATATATATATATATATATATGTGTGTGTGTGTGTGTGTGTGTGTGTGTGTGTGTGTGTGTGTGTGTGTGTGTGTGTGTGTGTGTGTGTGTGTGTGTGTGTGTGTGTGTGTGTGTGTGTGTGTGTGTGTGTGTGTGTGTGTGTGTGTGTGTGTGTGTGTGTGTGTGTGTGTGTGTGTGTGTGTGTGTGTGTGTGTGTGTGTGTGTGTGTGTGTGTGTGTGTGTGTGTGTGTGTGTGTGTGTGTGTGTGTGTGTGTGTGTGTGTGTGTGTGTGTGTGTGTGTGTGTGTGTGTGTGTGTGTGTGTGTGTGTGTGTGTGTGTGTGTGTGTGTGTGTGTGTGTGTGTGTGTGTGTGTGTGTGTGTGTGTGTGTGTGTGTGTGTGTGTGTGTCCGAAGTTACTTTTTTTCTCTCCTTAGATATCGTCAGCTTTGCTAGTCAGCTTTTGCAGTTTTATGCAAGTTTTTATCGTGACAGGTTTGGTTGGCTTAGATTTTTATCCCGTTTATGAGTTTTATAGCCTAATTTAACCATACTTTAACTTTTATCATCAAACCTCACATAAGGTTGTTCATATTGCATTCCAAGGATAATTTTGTGCATTTTTCAGTAATTAAAACAAAAAAAAAGTGTTTCATAATGTTAGGAAATTCAAAAAACACAGTTTGTGAAGAAATCAAACCTAAAATCAACATAAATTGCGATGAATAAACATATCAAATTTCAAAATTAACAGAAATGTACAAAATTAAAGGAATGTTAAAAAAGGAGAATAAAATAATTTAAAAAGAAGTTTGATCCTGATGGAAATTACATTGCATCTAGTTCAGCATGTGCAAGAACTGTTTATCTAAGGTTTAAAGTTCTAATGTGCAAAACCCAGAAATTTTTACCCTTTTTCAAAGAAAGTTGTTCACGGATATATTTACATCTGTTTTTATTTTCTAAGGGAAATGTAATCAGACCGCTTTTGGATAGGTTTCATTCAAACAGAAAGTAAAAGAAGCGCCCCAAGAATTGCTGATTTCTATCATATGTTTTCGCCAAAACAAAAAAAAAAAATGGGGGAAAAAACATGGTGAGAATGATATACTCTGAAAATTCTGGGATAACCGGTCGGTTCAGAGCCATTGAAAAGTGATTTACAAGGCCTCCTAGACTTAAGAATCCTCCTGCAATGGGGTGGCGCATTCGCGCCAGGGATATTTACACTTAATGAAACATTAATATTAATTATATGGAACAAATATGCAGTATTACTAATAATTATACTTTTATGCATAGTTGCAGCCATACTCAGGTAGGAAGGAATCAGTAAATTTTTATGGAAGAGAGGATGTCTGAAGCTTGAAACATTTGATATTTCAATGTCCGAAGCAGCATTTCTGATGTCTGAAGCTATATTTTTAGATCAAAATCTTTCGAAGTTTTTGCAAGAGGTCTTTAATATTAATAGAGATAGGGGATTTATTTCTTAGTATCCGTCTGCCTAAAAGAATATTATTGGACTAAGTATGCAACATGGAATAGAAGAAGAAAACATACATACCCTCACATTGGTCGAATAATTTATTATGAGATATAAGGACGTAGAACTGCTTAAAATAAAGAAAAAAAGTAAAATAAATGCAATGGTCCAATGCCCTTGCCACTATATCCTTCCTAACGCTTTAATGCATTTTGAAACGGTTGAACCATCTAGTTGTAATGTTTTTCTAAGTTCTGATTTCGTTTGACACGGGTCTTGATCAAACAATTCAACAAACGTATTTGTGGGTGAACTATTTTGGTGCACCAGAACGTTCTTTATCTTCAAGTCCAGAAGCGTTCTGAGGCGTATAAACCAGTCTCCGCATATAGCTTCCGAAAGAACATTGTCATCGTAAGATTTATCAAGAATGTTCTGGTTTTTGGACGGAGATATTTTCTGAACAAAATAGTGCAATAAATTTTCCCACAAATAAACTTTAATTGTCACAAAAATAGACATTTTTGAAGAGAAAATAACCTTGTTTATACTATTGAACAACCATACACAAAATTCGAATTCGAAGGTTTTGAATGAAATACCGATGTTTTTTTTAAGATTATTTTTATGTGCTAAACTTCACATTTAGACATTACGACCTAGAATATTATTTCTAAATTTTGTTCATTCTATTCAAGGAAAACATTTAAAGGGGGCACATACTTCAGGCATTATTTTTCATTTTCGAAGTATTTTGTTTAAAAAATAAATTTTAGCGAAAAGGCGGATGTCTCCTACTTCTTGCTGGATCAGGAGGTCTCCTCTTATTTGGGATAAGCCCCAGAATGATGCCTAGATAGACAGACCACAAACCACGGGTTTTTCGTTCTATTATCTTTAGTAGGGGGCACTCTTCCATTATATGATATTCCCCCTAAGACTCCACATTTTAGACACAGATTTAGCTGATGTTTTTTTAGAGAGTAATTATTACGGGTTATTCATTGAAAATTTAGAGTAGACCTCCTATCTAGAGGCTAACGGACGACCTGTATCACTAGAAACCATAACTTAAAAGTAAATAGTTAACAATATATATTTGCAAAATTGATTTTTATTTTGATTCTAAATTTACAAGATTCATTGTTATTAAATTTATGTCTTATAAAATTTATGTAAGTTTTAATTTAGGATGCGTCTCTGAAAAGATTTAAATCTTATCTTACTAGTAAAACGCTTAGAGTGATTTTTTTTGTGTATTCTCAAGAAGTTATACTGTCTGGCGTTATTTTCCACAAGGTTTGGTAACCTTCTTATTGTGTTGATTTCTGCAGATATCATGCGTTTTAGATTATTTGTGTATTTTACGTAATTTGTATTCTTGAGGTAATTTAATAATGAGACTGTGTTTACAGTAAAACTTGTTTAAATCTTCTGACAGTAAAAGCTAATGAAGACCTGGATGAATTTGCAATTTTTACTGGGTGTAGTTTTCTAATTATTAATGCTTCTAAGATATCTTATGATTGTTAGAAGAGCTGGTACTCCTTATAATTTAAAAGATAAAACTTGCCTAAATAGTGTGTTTTAAAGTTGTTAATTTAAATTATTTAGGTTTTATCATGAATGTAATTTGAGCTGGAAATGCATTGTGATGCGGTTTCACCAAAAGTGATGATGGGTTTGTGTATTCTAAGAAAACTGAAGAATGAGCTTTTACCAAGAATTCTAATGGTCTTGTACCATTTTCTTATTGGCCCTTATTGATCTTATAGCCGTTTGCTGTTAACTAGTTCTTTCATCGGGGAGGCTATTACTTTAGATTTGAAAATAGCACTTTGAGTTCCTTTACTAAGCTAAAAATTGTAAATGTTCAAAAGTTAAGAGAACATCAATTAGCTATTATATTAACCAATCTTTGAATCGGTATTCACCTGAATGCGTTCGGGAAGTATTAAGGTCTAGGTCTTTTTTCATTGTTAAGAAGTAAGGGATCCGTCAGGGATAGTGTCGGGGAAAGTTAAGAGAATACCAATTAGCTATTTTTAATTTTTAATGTTTGAATCGGTATTCACCGGGCTTCTAGGCGTCTACCCCCCTGGCGATTAAACCCTAGAAAATAACCCCCGGAAAATACCCTCCGCGGAAAATACCCCCCCCCGAGGAAAATAACCCCCGGAAAATACTCCCGCGGAAAATACCCCTCCACGGGAAATAACCCCCGGAAAATGCCCCCCGCTGAAAATAAACCCCCACGGAAAATACCCCCCCCCCGGGAAAATACCACCCCCTAATCTACCTAAAATTTAATTTACTATCTAAAATTTATTTAAATTAAATATATATGTAAAATTACCAGATTTACCATTTTACAGGGGCCGAAGCAGGCTTGTAATTTGTAGAATTTGTTCTTCTCATTATATAATTTTGGTATTCTATGCTATTCAGTACGGCCATTCACACGGCTATGACACGGCCTTACACAGGAGTAAGATCAATTGACGTTCACTGGGCGATCAAGAATATTTAATTGCATTTTCTAGGGTAAGCCCAACAGAGCTTAAAACGTCTGTGCTGAAATCAGATAGTAAAAAAAAATGAAGCTACAGTTAACACATAACTATTGTCATCAAAGTAATTTATGCAGAGGAAAAATAGAGCCATTAGTATCCCTTTCTTTTATTCAATTATTTCCTAGAAGAAAGGAAAAGAAATTCTCACCTCTTCTGTCAGATTCTCTTTTTGCGTGATATTTTCCTGAATGATTTCCCAAAACTCTATCAGGTTCCTTTTAGATAATAAAAGTTTCTTCTGCATTTCATTGGCCATATTTAGCTCGTTAGGTTGTTCCAACCACTGAAATACCTAAAAATACAGAATGGTGATCAATTATATTGTTGAGGGGTTGCACACTTACAAACATCGTGCACAAAAGACGACGCAGGCCACATATGGAAGAATTGGTTCACGTGCAGTGTAAATAATGCCACGTCCCAAACTGATACGGCCTGACACAGGTGTATCATATTTGGAAGAACAAGTAACACTTTTATATATAAACTAGGTGGTAAGGAGTGGCAATCCCTCCTTACCAGGGAGGGATATATATCGCTTTCTATCACAGGCAGCGCAATAGCGCTGCCTAAGTAAAGAACGATGTGGGCACAATGTATTATTTATTTTTGGTTCTTGGTCTTAGACCAGGGCACTTCGTATCGAAGGAGTTCTTGTAGAAACTTCGAAGAGGACTCATTCGATTGGAAATTAGAGTGGCTTGTGCTCTTTTTAATAGTCGAAAGTGATTGGAAGGCAACTAACACCCCTTCCACTCCCACCATTTCCCCAAACACAACCAATCAAAATTTTGAGATAGCCATTTTGTTCAGCGTAATTGATTTCCAGATATAAATTATATTTTTGAGGACACTCCCCCACAGCCCACAGGGAAAGGGTTGTAAGTTATGCCCTGGGGCCATATAAGGTTTTTATAGAAACCTTTGTAGTAGAAACTTCAAAAAGGGCTCATTCGATTGGAAATTCAAGGGGCTGGTGCCCTTTTTAACAGTCGAAAGTGATTTGAGGGCAAATAACCCCCTCTTAAGCCCACCTTTTCCCCAAGCACATCCAATCAAAATTTTTAGATAGACATTTTGTTCAACATAGTTAAAAGTTTTAGAAATTAGATCTTGGAGGATGATAACCCTCTCAGAACCCTCGGGGCAAGGGTTGTAAGTTATGCCCTGAGGGCATATACGTTTTTTATAGATAGTGATGTTGTAGAAACTGAAAAAAGGGCTCAATCGATTGGAAATTAGAAGGGCTTTTTAATAGTCGAAAGTGATTGGAGGATAACTATCATCCCTCTCAGTTCTCACACCCACCATTTCCCCAAACACATCTAATCAAAATTTTGAGATAGCTATTTTGTTCGACGTAGTTAAAAAGTCTAAAAATTATGTTTACGAGGATGACCCTCCCCCCACAGCCCTCAGGGCAAGGGTTGTAAGCTATGCCTTGGGGGCATATAAGGTTTTTTTCATAGAAAGCGTAGTCGTAGAAACTCCAAAAAGGAATCAATCGATTGGAAATTGAAACGGCCAGTGCCCATTTTAATAGTCGAAAGTGATTGGGTGGTAAATAATCCCCCTCTCACGCCCACCATTTCCCCAAACACATCCAATCAAAATTTGAGATAGCCATTTTGTTCAACGTAGTTGAAAGGTCAAGAAATTATGTCTTTGAGGATGACACTCCCCCACAGCCCTCAGCTCAAGGGTTGTAAGTTATGCCTTGGGGTATATAAGGTTTTTATAGAAAGCATTTTGTCGTAGAAACTTCAAAAAGGGCTCATTCGGTTAGAAATTGAAAGGACTAGTGCCCTTTTTAATAGTCGGAAGTAATAGTCGGAGGGCAACTAACCCCCCTCTGACGCCCACCGTTTCCCCAGACACATCCAATCAGAATTTTGATAGCAATTTTCTTCAACGTAGTTGAAAGTTCTGGAAATTAGGTCTTTGAGGATGACACCCCCCAAGCCCTCAGGGCAAGGGTTGTAAGTTATGCCCATGGGGCAAATAAGGTTTTTATTGAAAGCAGTGTCGTAGAAACTTCAAAAGGGCTCATTCGATTGGAAATTGAAAGGGCTAGTGCCTTTTTTAATAGTTGAAATTGATTGGAGAGTAACTAACACTCCTGTCACGCCCACCATTTCCCCAAACACATCCAATGAAAATTTTGAGATAGCCATTTTGTTTAACGTAGTTGAAAGTTCCGAAAATTAGGTCTTTGAGGATGACAACCCCCTCACAACCTTCAGAGCAAGGGTTGTAATTTATGACCTGTGGGCACAGTCCCCCCTTGGGGCATATAAGGTTTTTATAGAAAGCGTTATCGTAGAAACTTCAAAAAGGGCTCATTCGATTGGAAATTGAAAGGGCTAGCGCCCATTTTAATAGTCGAAAGTGATTGGAAGGCTTAACATTATTAATGTAAAGATCGATCTTGGGAAAATGTATTATTATTTTTTTCTTTTTTTGTTTAGACCAGGCACTTCGCATCAAACGCGTTCTCTTAGGAATGTCTAAAAGGGTTCATTCGGTTAAAAATAGAAAGGAATAATGCCCTTTTTAATAGTCGAAAGTGATTGGAGGGTAACTAGTCCCCCACCGTTCCATTTGTCATTACGTTTAAAAACTAAATGTTGCCTTAAGATAAAATCAAAATGCAAGTAGTAAGGGTGTACGCACTTTCACAGGTGATTGCGTTAGACAGTGTGGTTTGAATCTCATAATTGAGATTATATAACGCAACCAGACTGGTTTTTGAGGCAACACTCATTTTTTAGGGCCAATCAGAGAGAGCGGAGGTTATTCCATATACGATTAGTTGATTGGTAATTAGATTCGTGTAAAAGGAGTGATTTAATTGCCATTCATATTAGTAAGAGAATTGAATTCAGAGAGAATAGTTTATTTGAGAGGGTATTAGTATAGAAAATGAGTGGAGCATTTACACTATTGGAGATTGATGGTGGAGCCGGCAGCAGCAAAGATATACGAGTACCAAACGTGGCTGTGGAAATAACAGGAGGCTGTAGACTATACCTTGAATGGGATGATATTTATGCTAGATATGAGATATCATTAAACAAATTTGAAATGAAGGAGCAATTATGTTTTGCTGCGAAACTGAATATTGTGCATATAAATAGACTTCAGGCAGCATTAGATGCGCTAGTGAAATACATTGATGAAAACAAATTGAATAAGTGATTAATATTGTTGTAATTATGCTCAATAAAATTGTTTCTAAATCAAAGATATTTTTCTTTCTATAGTAGACTAGCGTATATTTTTTAGAGTAGAAAAATTCTGGTTAGTCTGAAGTTGGTTGTGAGAGTGTTAGGACTCCATTAGGAAATGGATAGATTTGAGAAAAAGCGAATCATGGGGAATCTAGTGTTTATGGAAAAACGTTTGATTCTGGATGATGATGTTCTAGAGCTGTCTATTCAAAGGAAGATATTTTCTCAGGGAATGATTGTCGATATAATGAAAACTGATTTATCCATCATTAGAATATTGCATGAAGCTTTTACGTTGTGGTCCAAATGCATTTACACAATTTATTGATATATTAATCACGACACGGTAAAATGATATTGTGGATATGCTTTTCAACACTAGTTTAGAAATCTAGGCCTTTTCTCATGAGAAAGATGGTGTTCAAGGATGATTTACTCCTCTCTCTCTCTCTCTCTATCCCACTCAATTTGTTGTTGTTGGTAGCTCAGTATCATTGTGGCAGTGAGAGTGTCAACAAATGAAAAAATTTTCCATACATGTCCACTATGCATGTACACACTGGGCAGCTGGTCATCATGTGAGAATTGCACAATGATTGATGAGTGTGATGAAAAGTGTAGATTATGCAACCCGTGTATATTGCTTAGAGGATATGCTGTACAAATTAAAGGTTGTAATTCCTGTCTTGAAGAGGTGTGTGCTCTCATCCTAGAGGGCACCTATGCTCCAACTGCCACTATGATAAATATAATCAGTGGGAGAATACATATCCTGGCGTGACTGGAAAGAATCCTAAGCATGATTTTAGTTTATTGCTACGAGATCGGTATCGTCATGGTTTTAGATTGTTCTGGGAGGAGGAGCCGGGTCAATGATTCAACTGTTGGAACAACAAAAGAATATGGTTTCTACTTCATTGTTGTGAAGACAATGACTACTACGATCATAATCCCACTGATTTTTATTTGGCTGTGACAGAATGTGATTTGCCACTTGAAGACACTGTTTGCGAAATTGCTTCAAATAAGCAAATTGAAACATGTGAATTCTATAAAATGAATGAGAATAGTATCATTGACTATACAAAGAGATATGACAACAGTGAAGTTACACTCTATTGTAAAGAATGCAACCCTGACATTGCAGCACATCAGGATCAGTATGCTGTGAATTCAGATAATCTACCTGCATTAGTTGTTATCGACAAATACCTATACCTAGTAGAAGATGAAATCTAAAGAGTAGAAAAGTCGTTTTTATCATGTATATACATTTTTTTCATTTATTAATAAACAATTTCAAATACATTTTTAGAACATTTTCTTCGTAAGGCACTAAAATAAACATTGAACACACTTGTAAGTATATTTTCCACTAGAAAGTCGCCCAATCGAGGTAAGTCAACGTAGATGTCGAGAAACTGCTTCTAGGTATAGCTACGACATCTGAACATGAAAAAGAGTAGGGCACGAAAGCCACATGTCTTAGTCCTAAAATCCTGTACTCTTCGTTGATTTTTAATAATAGTTTTCCCACTGCTTCCAATAAAGTTGATGCTATGTGGACTGTAGAATTTATATGACAAGCCAAGACGATCAAACAAATTAATATTAGTTTCTGTTTGAAAGATGCATAGCTAATGACCAGTCGTTAAAATTAATAAACTAATATAAAAAATGAGTAGTGTGTGCTTAACAAACGGAATGTATTCAATTAATTGCAATGGTATGCAATAAGACTTGTATTGAGACATGAATAGATCCATATTAAATACGTTGATTATTGGGTTTGTGTTCATGGTGCTAGGTCTAGTAGAACACTGCCGTTGGTTGTGATTTCCCAATAGGTTTCAAATTGACTCAAGGATATTAGCGTGATACTCTCAGTCAAAGCATTGGCAAAGGTGTACTCTAAACGTACATTCCCTGTTCGCACTATGCTCATATCCTGAGTGCCAGACGAATCCGAAACAATTACACCACGGTTTTTTGAAAAGATTTAAACGGTTATACCATTTTCAAATCGTTGATAGACATGATCTAGGGATTGCTTGGTCAACTCGTACAGAGTTCAATAGGATTTTTTGTCAAAAGATAGAGTGTACAGTGGAATACCATTCACTTTGCACAAAAGGCTAGATAGACCGAAAAAATTAAAATCATGGGGGGATTCAGTCCAGGATCCAACGGCACTGTCAATCTTCACAAAAGCCAAAGCCAATTTTGATGGGATTTCTCCATTGATAAATGATGAATCGGTATAGCTACGAGACCCGGTGGCAATGTGACGTTGATTGGTGATCGTATGGGGGACAAGAAGTTTAATGTTGTTGCCATTGGCTCTTAGCTTTTCTACTGCCAATGCAACAGAGCTCATAATCTGTTGTTTTCGGACGTGGAGAATTTCCGATGTGATAATGACATTTTCATAGGGTGCTGCAGGAAGTGTTTTTCTCAAAATAAAATTCGATTGGGCCAGTTGCAACTTTATGTCAATCTTGACATTGGGGGTAACCATTGGGATATATTGAATATCTCATGATTTAATTTTACAACTAAATGATACTCCTGGCTCACTGCAGTAATCAACTCTCCGTCAGTATCAACACCTGATCGATATTTATAGCCCAATGATTGTCCTCTCAACTCCTTGTATGCCTTTGGTGCCATCATCATGAATTGTATGTAGCTTGCATACTTGGATAAATTATTGCTAGTGCTCACCAATGTTCCATTAATAAATACATTAATTTGTTGGAACAGATGTTGTAGAATACAGTTGTCGTAGGAGAGACCATCAGCAACAGTTGGAGTTTTTTTTTCTGAATTTTCTTTCACCGCAATGTTTAAATCAATAAATATTGATGACAAATCAATGAAATAGTCTTCATTGGAAAATATTTGAAAGTGTATATTTTCCGAGAGGGGTTGCTGGGGATGAAATTGTTCATAGTAGCCATACTTGACACTGACATCAACATTTTCGGCATTGAACAGATTCAATGAGGAACTGATTGATGGATGTGATTCCTTATGGGGGAAATAAGTCATCTTAAGAGAAGATATCCTTCTTTGATCTAACAATCTTTTTCTTTTTCTTCTCCTTATTGGTCTTCCTCGTTTTATTCCTCAAAGTCCTTGTTGATGTCCTTCGCTTCCCGCCTGGGTAGAGACTGATGAGTGAATAACGCGCACGCATCCTTTTCAATCCCTTCCCATTTTGATGAGATATTAATTCCTCACCAACGGCTCTTGCTGAAGATCTAATATTTTCCTTAACACTCTCATTGAAATTCTTACCCGACCCCCAGTCCTGTAGAGTTGAGGCAGCGAAATTTTATGCCGCAGGTAAAAGATGTTGTCTGGTAAGGGGTAGTGAAGAGCGAAATAGCCTAGAAAACCAGCAACCAAGAACATGGCCAAGCATTATAGTGTGCCCCTTCTAATATTCCAAACCACGACCTATTTGACGTGGACTCAGAGCACCAACATAGCAGTCGATATCGGGACAGACAAATGAAATTCTTCTATTGTTCATATTAGGTGATGGTGCTGGTGTCGCCGACAATTGGTCGAAAATGACATGTAATCACTGCTAAGCCTTTTGTTATTGCTTGAGGATCACCCAAATCACTTCTTAGTGTTAACTGACAGAGTTCCAAATACGAAGTGTTAACAGGAACATACTGAAGATGCGTTATATTATAGTGATGAACAAGTTCATGAGTTGTTTTTCGTTCAAGAACACGTAGGAGCGGGACATTTGAATTACCAACTCTCGATGTTTCCACAAAGGATGCATAGAGAAATATGCAAGAGTCCGAGGTAGAACCAGTGGATAATCAGCAAAAATAACTTTATCCATCCCGTAAACGGTGCCAGCGTTTTTCCCATTGATCATATTCTGTTTAAAGCCAAGAATGTCTCTCAGATTATCATTGAGAATAATTATTTCAGTATCAACAGGTGAGGTAATGTAAATCCTATCATGTTCCATTGAATAATTAAAATGGAATGTACCATTCCTACGATATCATCATATTCTCATATCTCTCATATCATCATATTCATTTTATTTCAATTTAACATGTGGATATTCACTAGATTTAAGTGCTTCAACCCATTCATACTCGACAAAGAGCTACCAATCAAATGGTATAACTTTTATATTGTACACACGATCCTTTCTCAGGATGTCATTGGTATTTCTGAGAATACAGTCGACAAGAGTAACTTTATACTTTCGTCATCAAATTTAATGGCGGGGGAGAGTTTCGTCCAAAAATCACTTGTTTAATCCAGTCGTTGTAGAGAGGATTGGAAACGTTGGACATAAATGTTACATAGAAATCATTGGGCATTGTCAATATCTTCAACACGGATCCAAGAATAGAAATCAGAGTTGTATCCTATCCACCAAACAAGTAACTGTGTCTCACCCCTGTGAGTAAGACTGTTTAATCTCTCTTCAATTTTACAGATGTCACTAATTTGGACTGACTTTTGCAGTTCTTAGACAAAAAAGCTACCGAGAATCTTTTTATCTTTGGCATAGTACCAATGATAAACTACGGGTTTAGTGTCTAAGATGTTTTCCACTTTAAACAGCTCGAAGGACCACAAGTAATTACCCTTTTCAAAAACATTAGTTGTTCTATTAATTCGAACAGTATCACCAACATTGAATTTTTTTTATTGACAATCGTTTCATTGGAATATTGTTTAAGAAAGGTTTCAATTGTATCATGATCAGAATGATGAACTTCCGTTGGGGTGGAGTTGGACAATGATCGATGAGGTCGTTGATTATAAATCAACATGATTTTATCTAAATCATGAATAAAATCAGATGTATTTTTCAATGTGCAATATCTTGAAATTAAAAGTCGAATAGTTCTTATCAATCGTTCGGCCAATGCAGCCTTTATAGGACTATGAATAGGATAGAGCATTGTATTGTATTTCACTAGTACTTTTGCAACATGGGGATTAACACATTCACTACTGCAATCCGTTTGAATTTTTTTATACGAATCCTGTTCGAGAATACTTTCTATAGCTTGAGCAACTTCAACACCTCTCTTTAACCGCAATGGAATCGCATATGCATAACGACTATAAACACTGATTGCAAGTAGAATGTACTTGTACGGTGTATTGTGACGTCGTTGAATCTCATCTAGAGTTAGGAGATCTCCTTGCATTCTATGCAATGGGAAAACTGCTTTAGTTTTTCGATAATGATTACCACGAAGTCTATGACTTCTATGCAGAGTGTAACTTGATTCATTTTGTAGATAGTCTTGTACACTTTTAGTGTGAACACCAGTGACTTTGGAAAGAGTGGCGGGGGAACTTAAACTCCCCGCTTCACCAATTTTTTCATAAGCACCTTTCAGAACTTCAACCATTTTGAACGTAAAAACGTAGTGTTACGTTCACTACCCGTTTGTATGCCATTGGTTGACGATGGGGGTGATAGTGATATTGACTTGATACGTTTTCGGTTTTGTCTAACTATTAATGGTGTGCTCCTCACCACCATTGTCAAGTTTCCACTAGGTGTGCCAGTATTTTCCAAGGTTGATTTAAAATCTTCTTCCTCTTCATTTTCATATTTTAATGGTGTTGATGATGACGAGGGTGCATGTTCATTTAATTTTTTTTAGAATTTGTCGATTGCTAATAAGGCTTTTGGGGAAGTTTAATGTATTTAGAAAGTTGTATAGATTAGTGTCATATGATAATAGTCCTTTACGATTTGTAACCATATCATAGATTAAATCAAGTAGATTATACCTCTTACCCTGAATTATAATCCCCTTCACATTACCATCAACATGAATATGATCTTGACCACTTTCCTTGAGATATGTTGTAAGTTATGTCAGTTTTTCATGATATTAGTGGGGTCTTATATTTCCTATTTTCAAAACAAATGAATACAATTACTACTTCTTTAATTGTGTTCCAGCAGCAGCAGCAGCAGTAGCAGCATAATCATGAGGAGATGATTCTTTTTTGTGATCAATACCACTGACCTTCGCATGATAGGGTTTATGTTTGTCCACTCGGCGAAGTGCATCTTGAAGTAAAAGCGGTTTTTTATCATCCTCAATATTCTCGTTGTCAAGGAATTTACTTATATTGTTCTCAAAGTGTTCCACGGGTGAGAGAGCGAGTTCTATTTGAGTCAATTTTTAGGGTTTTGCCATTTTCTCTAGAGAAAGCTGTTTACAAGTCCTGCAATTATAGGAAGTAAAAGTGTGAAAAAGCTACCGCCCGCCTGAAGAAGTCGTTTCTTTTTCAAATTCTTTCGTTTCTTTTTAGAGGCCCATGTACGTACAATGGAACGATGTTGCTTTGCCTGTTGTTTAACTACTTCTGGCAGTTGAACATTGCCCTTGGTCAAATTTAAACAAAGTTCAGATATTAGATTAATGAAATCATTGTCAATACCATGTTTAAGTATGGCTTTCCTAAGCGAGGCTTTTGAAGTGCTTAGAACTGAAAATAAATGTCTATTTTCATGTAGTTTCTTCAGTGTCATGATAGCAACTAATAGCCTTTTTTTACTGTTCACGGGGAGATATACTGTAATTTCATTGTCAAAAATATCTGTGACTACACGCAGATCCTCGGGTGTATTTTGATTAAGATCCAATAGGATATAGCCGTAAGGTTTATTAGTTGCCTGATTGTATGCTGAGAGCAGAAATTTAGGGGCACCGGGGTTTGTTTGTTTATTGAGAGTTATTTGCGAGGTAGAATAGCGAACAACTCTGTAGATGATATAGTAGGTGCCGTTCAATGCAAGTATTCACATACATTTGCTCTGATGAAAGAGATTGTGTAGAACTAGAGTGACGGAAATCTGTTTATGATGAGAGCGAACTGTGAAGAGTTGTAGCATTTCCTGGGACCATTGTTCAATAGATTCAGCCAGATCGTCAGCAATCAGCATGGAGTTTGGCTCAATAATGTTGAAAACATCAAGTCTCTCTATGAATTGCACCTGCACCAAACTCGCTATATCAATGGCTTTTATTTTATCGTATGACTCCTGCCAAATACTGTAACAATAGTAGATTTTTTTCGGCTTTTCCACGAACATTTTATCGCAATTTTTAATTATTTTTGTTAAGAGTGTTGTTTTGCCTGACATTGACGGCCCACACAGAAACGATCTTAATGGTGTTTTAAATTGATACATGTTCCTTTCAACAGTTCACCTAGACAACTAACTGTAGACTACAGATGCCTAATGACTAAATAATTTCCCTATTACTAGTCCGTTCAAGAATAATAAGGAAAAAATCAATAAGGAATCATATTTTCTTTTATTATACGCATAAAAGTAATAGCACTTTATAAACACTACATTGAACATGAAAAAAATTAAACATGAAAAATTACATTTGTTTCTTTTAATTTTTTAATAATAAAAAACATTTATTTTAAATAAGCACTAGAAAAAAAAACACTTTAATAAATACACTTTTTTTTATTTATTTATAAAAAGAACATACAACATTTATTAGAATATGAACACTTAAAATAATAATATCACAATTTTATTTACAACATTTTAAATTTGAAATGGGCCCCCCCGGTGGCGGCAGCTGCGGCGGCCGAGGGCGGCCGTTGCGGCGGCCGGAAAGCGCCGCGGGCCGGGAAGCGCCACGGGGCCCGCTGCGGCAGGCCGGGGCGGGCATTAAATAGTGGAATTTTTGAGGAAATTGCTCTGCCTTGCACATACGTTGAAAATTGTTTGCGATAAAAAAGAATTTAAAAACACCCATCACCCAAAAAAACCCTCCCACTCAATTTGTACTTTTTTAAATCCGATTTTATCCGTATTTTTGAACACAATGTCCAGAAGAGTGAGTACGTCACTGGCCAAGTATAGTTTACAATAATCCCACCCATTTTTACATCCGCCCTTTGCCCAAACCTTCTTAGCATATTCGTAGTCGCTAGTGGTGCACTCACTCTCAGTAAGAGATTTGTAAAAAGCTTCAATGGGCGATAATGACACCTCATCTAGCCTCGAGACAGAGTTGTAATAATCACATGCATATATGCCCTTACACGTTAATAAATCATACATTTCATCATCGGGGAAGCGCTGTTTAAGGAGGGGGAAGCTATCGAAATTGTCCCTTTTGTGTGCCTGAATCAATTGACTTAAGGATTTGGAGAAGAAGCTGAAAGAGTCTAAAAATGGATTTTTTTTTTCTGGCACGTTTTACCCTTGTCAACTGTTTTCCACATGAATTCTAGCAGCAGTAGCTTCTCCGATGATTTGGGTATGATATTATATGAAAAAGAACCATCCATCCGTGCGTCATCTACAACTCCACCCTTGGCAATGCGGGACAACGCCGGTAGAACAAACTTTAAGTCGTAATCGGAATTGTGTATAAAACAGGTACGAAATATTGCTGTCTAACGTTTAAATTGCACGACTGATGTGCTACCCCTCTAAAGTTACCCCCCCCCCCGATTTAATTTTCTGCCACAAATGATCGTGGTCGATCACCTTCCTCCTCCCTCCATTCCCTACACCATCATCAAATTCCCCCTTGCAAACCCAAGATATTTTACGATTTTTAATGGCCAATCTGTCATCTAGTGATATGAGCATAGGATAGTTTGTGTAACGAAGGCGCGAAATTGCACCGTTAGCTATTTTGATTAGACTGACCAATGCTGAGCGCAGGCAGTCTTCACCGTCACCCAACATCTCAACTACATCCAGTACTTGCATGGTATTATTGGAATCCCGTTGCGCGTGAGCGTAAAAGACCCCTATGGCCTCATTTATTTTAACACGATTTGGATTTGACGAATCTTATACGTCTGTGAGTTGAGCCTTGCAGTCTAAAGCGATCTTATTGACTTGTGGGAGCGTGTTTTGGAAATTCTTAAAACGTAAAATTACTCTATCTCCGCTTACCGTCTCCACAGCCTGGTATCCATGACGTTTACAGTTTTTTATTTGATGCTTTAACTTTAAATCAGAGCAAAATCTTGAGAGGCATATTGGACAGTAATAACAAACACCATTCCCCTTTTTACCCTCACTTAGAACCCTACTAATATCGGTAATTGGATTAAAATGTCCAATTGAATCAGGCTCTGTGGGTGGCGTGTATAGAAGCCACACCCAATGCACCACTGATTCAATTGAAGGAACCCTCACTGGAAATAATACACCCTTCCTATCGGAATGGTGGCCCTCCTAAAATTCTGTTTCATACTGCAAAACCGTGACAACAATCTTTAAATGTGCATTAGCCCGGTCAAAATGTCTATTCCTTTTAATTTCACGGGAAATCGACCATTTAAACAATTAAAATCTACTATGGGGAACTTTGAGCTCTCCCTACTATTAACTGCCATTTCATCCAACTTTTTCGTAGATGCATTATCGCGCAGAGGTCTGTATGTGGCAATTAAAAATGCATATTTGAAACACAGTAGCCTCATATCGAAAAAGATTCGTTGTATCCCCCTACAACCCTTTAATCTGAATGATATTTTAATTCAATATACCCCGCTCCCCCTCTTAAAATAAAATCCTTTTTAAATCAACAAATATTAACGTTTAAACTCTCAATAAATAAAACCACCGACCCGCTACCCCCCTCGTTATTATTTTAAGGTTTACTTTGAATGCTATTAACCAAATCTAGAAAAACCTCCTCATAATTTGATAAATGCGGGCGAATTGCCAACATTTCTGTGTGCAAGTATTTCGAACACAGCTTGCTCGCATTTTCATTAACAAAATATTTTAGTGCTATTGATGCTTTTAAACTGACCCCCACCCCCACACTTCCATCTGTTGTTCAAGAATGGCTCGAATCTTGTTAACATATAAATGGGTAATGTCCAGGGGATCTGCTATTATATCTCCTGACATCAAAGAGTTAAAGAGATCACAGAGTTTGGCGCTGTAGGCTTTTGTTTGGTGCAAGACAGAGTTGGAAAGAAAAAAATCTTGAAGTGGGGGTATTTGTAATGTTGTTATGTCATTATTGCTACTAGCGCTATCATTAACCAGAATGGTGGGGGGTTACATAGAATTGTCAATAGCACCACCCCCAGTATGTTCAGTTGTATTGGTTGGACGTGGCATGAAATCCTCTAGGCTAGTTAGTATATCTTCCAGGGTGTTTGGGGATAGCCGGTCAAGCCAGCCTGTATTGTCCTGTGACGGAATTTCTTTATGATAACCCGGTACAGATGCACTTGTACTACTAACATTACCTAAATGTTCTCTTATAAATCTATCTGTCCATTCCGGGTCCTCCACCATGTCAATGTCACAAGTTAGATCGTCTAGGCGGGCCATGTCCCCAAAACTATCATTTAGAAAACCCCTATGCCAGTCCATATTATCAAGAACTAGTTTAGGCTCATCTGTAAACTCCATTGGTGGGGCGAGAATTGGTTCACGTCCACCAAAAATGAATGCTTCATGACCTGATGAAGATGGAGCTGCTAATTCATTAGTCTATAGAAAAAAGGGTTTATTTTCTATGGGAAATAACCATTATTTTATAAAGTTAAAAAACTATGTTCATTTTTCACCCCCCCCCCCCTCAAAACTCAATTTCCCCCTCCTAGCATTATTTTAACTTATTACATGCCTCCGCCCCTCGGAAAGTTCAGAAAGAAGCAATGGTCTATTTCTCCTGAAGCATTTCTAGTCGTATGTTTACCGGGATATTAAATAAGTAGCATTTTTTACACCTCCCTCAAAACTTAATTTCCCCCTCCTAGCATTATTTTAACTAAATACTTGCCTCCACCCCCAGAAAGTTCAGAAAGAAGCAATAGTCTATTTCTCCTGAAGCATTTCTAGTCAGATGTTTACCGGGATATTCAATAAGTAGCATTTTTTACACCTCCCTCAAAACTTAATTTCCCCCTCCTAGCATTATTTTAACTAAATACTTGCCCCCACACTACACATAAAGTAGACAAAATCGAACTTGGTTAATTTTTTAATTAAACTGAAAAAAAAATTGAACACCTAAAAAGCCCCCCCCCCCGAGAATTATTAGCTAGTTTGGGGTGGCATAGAAAATGAAATGTTTTGACTAATAGCAAAAGAGCGGTTTCTTTGACAAGCAAAAAAAATTACACTATATTTAGGTATCTCTGAGGGGAGCAGAGAAATTTAAAACAATGGTCGGGGTGGGGGGATTAATATTATAGCGAAAATAATATTTTAATATCTCTAACACACACTTTTACAGTGTTGAAAAAATGGCAAAAAGAAAAGGCTAAAAAAAAAGTTGGAAAGAAATACGTAGATATTTCTATAAGCAGGTAGAAGGTAGAGGTAAACATGCTTACATTTCCAAATTCAGACTGCACTTGTGTGCCTGAAGGCCCTGGAAAAGCATGAAGGGGGCAATCTCACGATCTTGAGTAGACGGGGCTGAGGCATTATGAGAAGCCATCCACTCTTTTTTCAATTCTCTGCCAGGTTGCATAGAGGTTTGCGCAGGTAGGGCAGAGCTGGCACTGGCGTGAGAGGCTCCGGGCATTAAAAGTTGAGTGGTCAATGGGTGGCCCAGAGCTTGTGTAAAGGAACCAGCATATCTTATGATGGAAGGCCTTGCAGCTTGCATCGGTGTGGCATCGTTCCCTCTTGCTCTCTTTTCAGGGGGAGAGTATTTGTCGGAATCCTCCTTAAAAAAGAAGAAAAATTTAGTATGAAATAATGATCCCTGTTTTACAGAAGAAAAATTAGTACACCCGCCCCATAACCAGAATTCTGTCTAGACAGTATTTATCACAAAGAAGCCTCTCCCTACTTTTAAGAAAAACAAAAAGTAAAAATTTGCAAAAAATGTAATAGGGTTAGAAATCAATCGTTTGATTGCACGAATTGTGAAAAAAAAAATCTTGATCAACACTAATCTCTAGTCTTAGGATAAAAAGCAGTTTTTCTATTTTTGACAATTTAGAAATTTTTTTTAAATGTTCCAGTCTGTAGGCATTAAATAATATAAAAAAGATTGTTAACACACAGCTTACAGGCCTAAAATTTACGATCATAGGTAAAAATGCTATTAAATTTACGCATAATAAAGCTATGTATCTTTTTCTTAAACCCCCTCCCCCTTACTTTTCATGCGAAGAAACAGTTTGTTTTCACCTTACAACGAAGGTGTTAGAATTGATACATTGCCCCTTCCCCGCCTTTTATTTTTATGAAAGCATCTTATTCATCTATGAAATCCATGAATTCGAAAATAAGAGCATTTAAAATGCCCCATCCCTTCCTTTTCATGAAGGTAAAACTTTGAAGATTTAACTGAAACATTATTTGCTTTCATCAAATACATTTGAAAAATAGAATATCTCGTTTAATTTCACAATAATTCATCCCCTTTTTCAAACCGTCTTGAATTATGCAAAGGCATGTGGCATTAATCATTTCCGATAACACGCGTGTGAGGTTTGTTTTATGAAAATCGCCCTCTTGTAAGAAGATTAAACACACATGGTTTTATCTAGACTGCAAAGAAAGCAAATTTTCAATGCATAATTGAGAAAATGACATTTTTGAGCGAGAGAATTATTTCTAATGAATGAATTGAACTCGTAAACAGAGGGGGGATGGAAGATGGGGTTTACGTAATGGAAAAAGAGTGTATTTT
The DNA here is from genome assembly GCF_049724085.1 of Artemia sp. Qi Xiang Cuo. Taxonomy (NCBI): domain Eukaryota; kingdom Metazoa; phylum Arthropoda; class Branchiopoda; order Anostraca; family Artemiidae; genus Artemia; species Artemia sp. Qi Xiang Cuo. The sequence continues at coordinate 65,726,203 of NC_142799.1, read as the reverse complement.
ACACTTTCTATCGAGTATAAACATCATATAGTAGAGTTTGTATTGCGGGGGGAGGGGTATGCCCCTGAATTTGAATTTACTGGAGGGGTGACTATGTAAAATGATTTTATTTGGAAACCAATTAAGAAAATTTACTAAACTGAACTCACATTATAAATCGATGTAGCCAAAGCTTTCTAGTCAGTAATATCAAATGTGTTATCCATGGTGTGTTAGAACTTTATGAAAGTTTAATCGTAACGCATGCCCGTTACATACAAAATCTCAAGGGCGAATGAAAATCACTCCTTTTATTCGAATCCAATTAGCAATCAAGTTATCGTATATAGAGTAACATCCACTCTCTCTGATTGGCCCTAAAAATGGGTGTTATCTCAAAAACCAGTCTGCTTGCGTTATATAGTCTCAATTATACTCTCAAAACGTGTTTGATCACTTTATAGGTAAAGGTTTGCTCGCTTTTTGCAATGTGCACGTCAAACTACACTGTATATTCTTGTGTAATTCCATGTGCAATTGATATCAATAGCAATAACCAGTCTGGTTGCGTTATATAATCTCAACCATAGTTCCATAACGTGTTTGTTCACTTTATAGGTAAAGGTTTGCTCGCTTTTTGCAATGTGCACGTCAAACCGCACTGTCTTACGCAATCACCCGTGAAAGTGCGTACACCCTTACTACTAATGCATTGTGATAATGCCAATTCCCAGTAAGGCATATCAGCAGTATCCCAAGAATGACTGAGGGTATTATATTCAAATTTTCGGGACTACTTTTGCTCTTAAAATTTTACCAAATCAAAATAGCGTAAGTGTATCCAAGGTGTCCAAGAAAGTAAACAGATTTTTTTTGGCGAATGGTATCAAGTTTTCTATTTCAGGTCAGCTAGAGGAGGTATGAAATTAAATTAAACACTACTATTTGTGTCCAGATTTTTAAAAGGATGTATGTTGTTAAAAGCTGGTGAAAATTTTCCTCCAGCATACAAATAGCAGGCCAAACTATAAAGTCTTTAAAAAAACGCAAAGATTTAAAGAATTATTTTCTTTATCCCTGAAAAGACTATGTCAATACAAAAAAAAACAGAAATTAATTAAAAAACACTTTTCCAAAAAATAGTTTTTGAAAGAAAAGTAAAGAACTCCATTTAACCAAAAATGGGCAAAAATAAATCAAATAATCTCCCAAGCGTTAAACTACCACAAATCAGAATCGATAAATAAATGAAACCCAAAACGAACAGAAATTTCAATAAATAACCAAAACGAGCAGAAATTCAATAAGTCAAAACGAGCAGAAATTAACATGAGTAGGGCTCGAAACCCCTATCCCTTCCCAAGGACAGGACATAATTTGCACATTACTGAAAAAAAATATAAATGTTTTTACTTTTATAGCTTTAATAAATCAAATATGTAATATCAAAATTTTGATTACTAAATATCAGTATATGTATGTTAAACTGACAATGCACATTCATTTGTATTTTTTCAGTAAAGTGCAAATTTTGTTCTGGCCTTGGGAAGGCATAGGGGATTTGCGCCCAACTTATATTAATTTCTGTTCGTTTTGGGTTTCATTTATTTATCGATGCTGATTTGTGGTAGTTTCAGGCTTGGTAGATTATTTTATTTTATTTTTGCTCATTTTTGGTTTAATGGAGTTCTTTACTTTTCTTTGAAAAACTTATGTTGTGGAAAAAGTTTTTTAATTAATTTCCTGTCGTTTTATATTGACATAGTCTTTTCAGGGAAAATGAAAATAATACTTTAAATCTTTTCGTTTTTTAAGACTTTATAGTTTGACCCGCTATTTGTATACTGGAGAAAAATTTTGAGCAATTTTTAACAACATACACCCTTTTATAAATCTGGACACAAATAGTACTGTTTAATTTATTTTCATACCTCCTCTAGTTGACCTGAAATGGAAAACTTGATACCATTCGCAAAAAATCTGTTTACTTTCTTTGATAGCTTGAATACACTTACGCTATTTTGATTTGGTTAAATTTTAAGAAAAGAAATGGAAGGGTTGGCGTGGGAGGGTGGGCATGGGAGGGTGGGAGTGGAAGGGGGATTAGTTGCTTTCTAATCACTTTCGACTATTAAAAAGGACGTCAGAAATTTCTATTTTCAATCGAATGAGCAATAAAGTGCAAATTTTGTTCTGGCCTTGGGAAGGCATAGGGGATTTGCGCCAACTCATGTTAATTTCTGCTCGTTTTGAGTTTGACTCGGTTATTTATTGTAATTTCTATTCGTTTTTGAGTTTCATTTATTTATCGATGCTGATTTGTGGTAGCTTCACGCTTGGTAGATTATTTGATTTTATTGTTGGCTCATTTTCGGTTAAATGGAGTTCTTTACTTTTCTTTGAAAAACTTATTTTGTGGAAAAAGTTTTTTAATTAATGACAAAATAAATCGGGAGGCCATGCACTCGCTTTAAGCATTTGGTCAGTTCATCAAGCTTAGTCCTCTGAATATTTCTAGAATTATGGATAAATTTCACAATGACGAATTGATGAAAACCGTTTGATTATATTATGGACTATGTGACCTATATGAACAATCCCATATTTTTCAGAAATCTCCCCCCCCCCAATGGAAAGTTTCTCTCACAGGAATTTTCCCCATGGAAAATTTCTCTGGTATTAATTCCCCCAATGAGAATTTCTCCCACGAGAAATCCCACCACGTAAAAATTCCCTAGAAAGTTCCACCTCCGCTGAAAGTGTCTCCCGTACTATTCCCCCAAAACATTTCAACGTGAAAATGGGGTCGCCAACGTAGAAGTAAGAAAAATAAAAAGGATTTCGTATACGAATTCTACTAAGTTCCTTCGCCCCCGGGTAAAATTTCCCCTAGAAAGTTCAACCCGGAAACCCATCCCAATTGTAAATTTTCCCCGTGAAAAATTACTCCCCAGAACATTGCCCTCCCCCTGAAAAATGTCAGTTACTTGCTTATTACAAAATACTATATGTAAAAAATGGGGAAGTTTCATAAATTGCGACCCTTCCTATGGTGGTTCTGGGGGGTCATGTCATCTCCAAAGAAACTGTTATTGTTCCTTTCAACTATACTGAACAAAATGGCTATCTCAAAATTTTGATCTGAACATTTTTGAATTGAATTTATCAAGTATTTTGGACAATAGGTTGCATCAAGACTGGGCTCGGTAATTGTAGACAGAGAAAAGCCAAGACAGATAGTCCAAGTAATTGAGAGGCAAATGTTTAAATGGCTGGGGCACGGGTAAATGGCAGGAGTATGAATGACTCTCTTATTGGACACATACTTGTCAGGTTAGTTTTTGGAAAGGCATGCCTCCCTAGAGTCTTAGGCATGCTAAGGGGGCTAATTACCCTCCAATTCTTTAATCACTTAAAAGGGAACTAGATCTTTTAATTTCCGTTCGAATACACTCTATCGCGATGTTCTAGGGCCATTAGCTCGATACAATCACATCTGATGAAAAAAAAAATGAAATAAAAAAATAAACACATAAACACGCATCCGTGATCTTTCTTCTGAAAAAAATATACAAAATTTGACATTTTTGCAAACAGGAGCTTGGAGCCTCTGTATTAGAGTTCTCTGATACGCAAAATCTAATAACGTGATTTTCATTAATATTCTTTGGCTTTTAGGGCATGTTTCCCCCTTTTTCAAAAATCTGCCAAATTTTCTCAGGCTCTTGGCCTTTGGTGAGTAACACTAAACCTAATAAATGTTATATATTTGGAATCAGAAAAATAAGCGAATTCTTTTGGTATATCTATTGATATCAAAATTCCGTTTTAGAATTTTGGTTACTATTTAGTCGTGTCACTCTTTACTTACAGTTCGTTACCACGAACTATTTGATCATTTGTGCTCGGTATTTCAACTATCTACTCTAGTTCTCGTTCCGAGCAGTCAAAACACGTAATTGACAATTGGTGTTTTTTTTATTAGCTTAAATAGCGACGAAGACCACACTGCCTTTCCATAACGAACAACAAAAACACGAAGAACAATAGGGAAATCTTTGTGCAAGACAGTGAAGATAATTTGAATGAATATTTCGGCCCTATGTCCATGGGCCATCCTCAGCAAGACAAAAATATATTAAAGAAGAAAGACTTACAAGAGTGTGTGGCAAATAAAACCAAAAAATTAATTTTTTTTTTCAAAGCAGTCGCAGCATCCGTACTTCAGCGAAGTTCACCCAGAACTGATAAAAAAGTGAGGTAAAACAAGGCGATTTAATGAGATGAAAGAAAAATGATTTAAAAACACTTTCTTATTGTTAATCCAGCCTTTTGGCAGCTAACCTCAAGGGTCGTTTTGTGATCGGTTCTGTGTTAATGTCTATTAGTTTTTTAAGATATTTTGTAAGATCATTTCTTATTAAATTTGTGTAAAGAGCATTTAGTATATATTCCCCCAAGTCCCTATTTAAGCAAATATTATTATTAATATTAAGTCTGATTTCAATCGCTTCTCGGACTACCTGTTTTATGCCTCAGTCCTTACTAATAAGGACAGATTCATCCAAATATACATTATGGCTAGGATTTCTAAACACATGGCTGCCCAAAGCATAATCAAATTAAACAGTAACAACATAAGAATTTAAATCTTTGACAATATAACTTTTATGTTGTTGAATGCGTTTTTCTAAATTCCGGTGTGTTCTACCTACATAGTATTTGCCACAATCGCATGGTATTTGATAGACCCCTCTTTGGTGAGTAACTGGGGTTTTATCTTTATCATAATTTAGACAATTTTATGATTTTGAAATTATTCGTGAATACTACATACATATTATTATGTGCGCAAAGTTTTTTAAGATTTGAGGTGGTTTTTGGGATATGGGAAAGGTAAACTATGTTTGAGGGCTTCTCAGAAATCTACAATTTTGAACTATCATTAATTTTGCGGGAGTGTCTTTTCAGTCTACAGTTAATTGCACTAATAATAAATGAAATAGGATACCTATTCCCAAAATGTATGTCCCTGATAAAGTTTAGTTCTGCTGTGATGTGGAAATCAGAACAAAAGTTTAGGGCACGATCGACGAGGAAGGTGATCTAAAAAACTTTTAAGTTCATTTTCTCCATAGTTTCAGAGTGAAATTACATCATCCATGTAACGTCCCCAAAAGATATGTTTCAAGAAATACGAATCTAATGCCCAATTTTCAATATGTTCCACATAAATATTCACCAGTAACCGGAGGGGGGTGCACCCATCACTAAACCTTTAATTTGCTGATAAAAAGAATTACGGAATTGGAAATACATTGAGTATTTGTTACAGGGTTTAACCAAGGTCATTAAGACTTTTCCATCTATTCCTGCTGCTGAAGCTTCTATTAAACGATAAGGTACTTTCCCATTATATGGGCCTTTCTAAAAAGTCAAGTTTGGTTAATGCTAATGAAATAAAATAAAATAGGATGAATATATCCTAGTTTATAAACGAATTTGTGTTATATATTTGCACATTAGGGAGTGGGGTGGGGGGTAAAGCGTTGCATATATTAAATACGCAACCTAGCCCAACCTAATTTAGGTATTATTCCCCCGCCGTAAACCCCAAAAACAACATAAGTTTAAATATCGTATACGCAATAAAAACCACGCTATGCATGTCCATTACTCTATAGCAGTGTCTTGAATTAACCCGCCAAAAACGAGTTTTTCGTGACTGGTTTCCTTGTAAAGGCCCATATAATGGGAAACTACCAATGATAATTTTCTTTTATTTTATAAAATAAAAGAAAATTATCATTTAATAGAAGCTTCAGCAGCAGGAATAGATTGCAAATTTTTAATGACCTTGTAAAACTGTGTAACAAGAACTCAATCTATTTCCAATTCTGTAATTTTTTTTACCAACAAATTCATGCCATATCAATGGGCGCACCCTTTCTAGATTACTGATGCATATTTATGTTGAACATATTAAACATTAGGCAGTTGATTTGTATTTCTTGAAACATATTTTTTGGGGACGTTACACGGATGACGTAATTTCACTCTGGAACTATGGAGAAAATGAACTTAAGGGTTTTTTGTACGCCAGAAATTTACAGTTTACTTTAGAAATCGAAGTCGCAAATAAAATCCTATTCCTTGATGTGCTAATTATTCGTAGCTTCGATTAAACTCAATTTTACTATTTATAGAAAACCAACACAAAATAATAGATATTTTCATTTTAAATCAAACCACCTTCCACAAGTTAAAAGGGCTGTCGTAATATCCTTCGTCGATCGTGCCCTAAACATTTGTTCCGATTTACACATCCCAGCAGAACTAAACTTTATCAGGGGCATACTTTTTGGAAATGGGTACCGTATTTTATTTATTAATAGTGTATATAACTGTACACTGAAAAGACACTTCCGTAAAATTAATGATAGTTTACCATGTGAGATTTCTGACAAGCCCTCAAACATAATTTACCTCCCCTACATCCCAAAAATCACTACAAACCTTAAAAAAGTTTGCACACAAAATAATCTGTATGTAGCATTCACAAATAATTTGAAAATCACAAATTTTCATAATTCTGGTAAAGATAAAACTCCAGTTACTCGCCAAAGAGGGTCTATCAAATACCATGCGATTGTGGCAAATACTGTATAGGTAGAACACACCAGAATTTAGAAAGACGCATACAACAGCATAAAGATGATATTGTCAAATCTCTAATTTCTAATATTTCTACTGTTTCATTTGATTCTGCTTTAGGCAGCCATATATTTGAAAATCCTAGCCGCAAAATAACTTTTGATGAATCCGCCCTTATTAGCAATGACCTTGGCATAAAACAGGCAGTCCGATAATCAATTGAAATCAGACTTAAGATTAATAATAATATTTCCTTAAATAGGGACTTGGGGGAATATACACTAAATGCTCTATATACAAATTTAATTAAAAATGATCTTACAAAAAAAAATATAAAAAAAAAACAATAGACATTAACACAGAACGTTCAAAAAACGACCCTTGAGGTTAGCTGCCAAAAGGCTGGATTAACAATAAGAAAATGTTTTTAGATCATTCTTCTTTCATCTCATTAAATCGCCTTGCTTTACCTCACTTTTTTATCAGTCCTGGTTGAACTTCACTGAAGTAAGGATGCTAGGACTGCTTTGAAAAAAAAAAATTGTGATTGGTCGCATGTTGTTGTGAATCTTTTTTCTTTTATATATTTATGTCTTGCTGAGGACAGCCCATGGACACAGGGCCGAAATATTCATTCAAATTATCTTCACTGTCTAGCAAAAAGATTTTCCTATTGTTCTTCGTGCTTTTGTTGTTCGTTTTTATTACCTTGGTCCATTTATTTCACAAATCTTTTTTTAAGTAACTTTTATTCACTTGCAAAATTCAAAATGAATTGAAAGGCAATTGACTAAAAAACAGTAAGAAACCAAAAATAGTGACTTTGTCATGCAAAAATACATAAACACACGCAACAAAAAATAAAGAAAGACAGAGCCTTATGGAAAAAAGCTGGCTATATCTTTTTGAGAGTCTAACTTAACCTTCCTCATATCCCTCATTTCTCTCTCCAAGGGCTGGAAATCAAATCTTTTTGCTCTATTCTTCATTAAAAACAACTTCTAGCAATGTTTTATTTATTTTTTATTTATTTATTTTTCATTTTTTTTTTGTACGAAATGGTTGTAACTCTGGGTGGCAAATGTAATCCAGACGCTAGTAGTAATGCTATAACGATTCCGAGCGGGGTGTCCCCCCATATAGGTATAACGATTCCGAGCGGGGTGTCCCCTCATATAGCTATAATATTTACAAGCGTACAGTGTAATGACCGATTCAACTACCGTGAAAATTCGTGCTGTTCATGAAACCATGGTTGTTATTTTAGTGTATAGTTGATAGTGGGAGTATCAAGAATGATTGGATTTGAGAAACAGAAGATCTTACGGAATCTAGTCAAATTGGAAAACTTTTTAGTGTTAGATGATGACTTTTTTGGAATTATCTCTTCAACGGAAAATATTTTCTCTAGAAATACTTAACTGTATAATGGGATCTGATTCTCCATCCTTTGATTATTGTATGGAGCTTATACACTGCAAATCAAATACATTTACTCAACTTATTTATATATTAATTGAAACGAAGCAAAATGACATTGTGATTCTGCTTTTAACCACTACCTAGAAATTCATTCTTTAAAACAATAGGAAATAAGTTTTTGTGACGATGCTCGATTACTCCTCCTCTTCCTAGAAGACAATGTTATTTTTTTATGGATTTTGAGTCAGTTTCTTTCTGGTAGTTAGACGGACAACATCGAAAAAATGTATCATACATGTTCTCTATGTTTATATACATTGGGCAGCTGGTATTCTTGCGAGAAGTGTACTACAGTTGATGACTATAATGAAAAGTGTAGACTATGCAATCCATGTAAATTGCATAAAGGATATGCTGTACAAATTAAGGACTGTAATACCTGTCTTGAAGAGACTTGTGACTCTCATACATAATGGATATCTATGCTCCAATTGTCATTTTGATAAGTGTGACCAGTGGGAAAATACTTACCCTGGTATTATTGGAAAAAACCCTAAACGTGACTTCAGTTTATTTCTAAGGGGTTGGTATCGTCGCGGCTTTAAATTATATTGGGAAGAAGAATTTGGAGCACGTTTCAATTGTAAAAACATGAAGAGAGTATGGTTCCTGCGTCATCGTATGCAAGTAATGATTATCAACCTAGCGATTTTTATTTGGCTGTTACAGAAAGTGATTCTTTATATGAGAATATTGTGTGCGACATTACTTCAAATAATCAGATAGAAACAGGTGAATTTTTCAATATGAATCGTAATAGTATCATTGACTTCACAAGAAGATTTAATAAAAATGAAGTTACAATATATTGTGGGAAATGTGATCCGGACTTTGCACGCCAGGATCAGTACAAGTTGAATCCAAATGATCTGCCACCACTAATCGTTGTCGACGACGATGATGATGATGATGACAATCTAAATGACTATGAAGAAGAAGAAATCTAAACAAATGAAGACAATAGACTTTTTTATAGTGCATATATATTTTATTAATAAACAAATTCACATACATTTTAAAAAAAACTTTATTCTTAGGGTACTGAAATCAATACTGTACAGGTCTGAGAGGGTATTTCCTACTAGAAAGTCATTCAAACGTGGACTGTGTACATAAATGTTGAGAAATTCACTGAAAGTATAATCACGACATTGAAAAATGAAAAAAAGTAATGCATAAAAACCACAGCTTTTGGACGATAAATCTTTTACTCCCATCTAATTCTAAATAATTGTTTACCCACTTCGTTCAAGGTAGTTTTTGATGTTTGGAGTGTAGAATGCATGTCTTAGACCAAGAGGATCAAAAAATTCTAAATTCTTTGCTGTTTGATAGATGCATAGTTAATGACCCGTCTGCACAATCGATGGACTACTATTAACAATCCTAATGGTTTTGTTAACAGTTTGAAAATATTGAAGGAAATCTGAGGGTATACAATAGGATTTGTATTTGGACATAAAAGGATCCATGTTAAACACATTGATTATTTGAGTGGTGTTCATGGTGCCAAGTCTAAAAGAACACTACCATCGGGGGTAATTTCCCAGTAGGTTTCAAATTGATTGAGTGAGATTAATGTTACACTCTCTGTCAATGGTTTGTCAAAGGTACACTCCAAACGTACAGTAACCGTTCGAACAATACTCATATCTTGAGTACCAGACAAGTCCAAAACAATGATACCATGACTTTTGGCGAACATTGAATCAGTAATACCATTTTCATATAGTCGAGAATCTCGATCTAGGGATTGCATTGTCAACTCATATAGGGTCCTATAGGATTTATCAATTTTAACATTGGGGGGCATCCATTGAGATATATTGAATATTTCATGATTGAGTTTACCAACTAAATGATACTCCTTGCTCACTGCCCAAGTGAGTTCACCGTCGGTATCAACATTTTTTCTATAGTCATAGCCCATTGGCTGACCTCTCAATTTCTTATAGGCCATTGCAGTCATCAACATAAATTGTATGTAACTAGCATAGTTTGATAGACTGTTGCTGGTGCTCACCAATGTTCCATTTATGAAGACACATATTTGTTTAAATAAATTGTGTAGCATACCATTCTCATAAGATAGTCCATCGACGTTGGAGGGAGGTGAATTGTCAGACTTTTTCCTCACCACAACTTTTAAATCAATAAATATGGACAATGAAGCATGAACGATAATATGAAGTAGTCTTCATTGGAATAAATTTGAAAATGTATGTTGTCAGAGAGGGGTTGCTGGGGATAGAATTGTTCATAGTACCCATGTTTTAGACTGACATTCACACTTTCTGCATTGAAAAGATTTAGAGATGTGGTGACATTGGGATGAGATTCCCTGTGGGGTAGATATGCCATCTAGGAAAAAAATCCCTTTTCGATCTAACAATATTTCTTCTTGGTTTCTTTTTCTTACTTTTCTTTGACAAGAGTGATGATGATGATGTCTTTTGCTTCTGACCTGAGTAGAGATTAATGAGTGAAGAGATGTTTCTCCTCCTTTTAAAACCTTTTCCACTTTGTTTCAATCGCTCGCCAAGGGATCTTGCGCTGGAACGGAGATTTTTTGAAACACTTTCTTTAAAATCTTTACCATCCCCCCAATCGTGTTGCGTAGAGGATGCAAAATTTGCAGCAACCAGCGCAATATATTTTTTAGCCAGTGGTATTGCAGAGCGAAACAGCTTAGCAAACCAACTGCCAAGACCATAGCCCGACATTGACGAACGGCGTTTATAATAGTCCATTCCATGACCCAATTGTCGTGGTTGGAGAGCAGTAACATAGCTATCAATAGCAGGGCATACAAATATATTTTTTCTATTAGTCATTTTGTTTTTGTTGTTGTCGCCGAATAGCTCGAAAATGACATGTAATCACGGCCAAACCTTTTGTTATTGCTAGAGGATCACCCAATTCACTTCTTAGTGTTAACTGACAGAGTTCCAAATACGAAGTGTTTACAGGTACATACTGAAGATGCTTTATGTTATAGTGATGAACTTGTTCATGAGTTGTTTTTCGTTCAAGAACACGTAGGAGGGGGACATTTGAATTACCAACTCTCGATGTTTCCACAAAGGACGCGTAAAGAAATATGCAAAAGTGCAAGGCGAGACATGGTTGATAATCATCAAAAATAAATTGATCTACCATGCTAACAGTACCAGTGTTTTCCCCATTGACCATATTATGTTTAGAGCAAAGAACATCTCTCAGATTATCATTGAAATGAATCATTTCAGTGTCAACAGGTAAGGTAAAGTAAATACTATGGTGTTCCATTGAATAATTAAAACGGAATGTACTAATCCTACGATATGAAATTTTTCTATTGATTGCACGACACAAATCCGTCATAGTACCATATTCTTTATATCTCAATGTAACATTCGGGTATTCACTAGATTTAAGTGCTGCAACCCATTCATACTCGACAAACAGTGACCAATCGAATGATATAACTTTTATCTCATACACACGATCCTTTCTCAGGATACCATAGGTATTTTTGAGAATGCAGTCGACAAGAGCCACTTCATACTTTCCATCATCCAATTTGATGGAGGGGGAGAGTTTCGTCCAAAAATCACTTGTTTTATTCAAGTCATTGTAGAGAGGATCGGACACATTGGACATAAATGTTACATAAAAATCATTGGGCATTGTCAATATCTTCAACACTGATCCAAGAATAAAAATTAGAGTTGTATTCTAGCCAACGAACAAGCAACTGTTTCATGCCCTGTGAGTACGAGTCTTGAATATACTTTCAATCTGATAGATTCTGGTGTTTTTAACTTTTTGTAATTCATAATCATAAAAGCCACCAAGAATCTCATCATCTTTCATGTCACGTAAACGATACGTTATGGGTGTAGTGTCTAAGAGTTTGGATACTTTAAAAAGTTCAGTGGACCATAAGCAATTACCCTTTTCAAAAACATTAGTAGTTCGATTGATTCGAACAGTATCACCAGCATTGAATTTCTTCTTTTTCTTCTCATTACCAACACCACCATCACCATTGGAATGCTGTTTAAGAAAAATGTCAAATGTATTGACATCATGATGAACTTCTGTTGGGGTTGAGTTGGACAGGGATCGATTTGGACGTTGATTATAAATCAAAATGATTTTATCCAAATCATGAATAAAATCAGCTGTATTTTTTAAAGTGTAATATCTAGAAATTAAAAGTCGAATAGTTCTTATCAGTCGTTCGGCCAAAGCTGCCTTTATTGGACTATGACTATGATAGAGGATTGTATTATATTTCAGCAGAATCTTCTTTACATGGGTATTAACAAATTCACTACCCCGATCTGTTTGAATCTTCTTATAGCAATCCTGTTCAAGGATGATTTTAAGAGCTTTAGGAACTTCATCCCGCTCTTTGACCGCAGTGGAACGGCATATGCATAGCGACCAAAAACACTGATTGCAAGTAGAATGTACTTGTAGGGGTGATTTTGATGGCGTTGAATCTCATCCAGAGTCAAAAGATCTGCTTGTAGTATTTGTAATGGGAAACAGGCTTTAGTTTTTGGATAGTGATTCCACGAACTCTACGATTACGATGTAGAGTGTAACTTGATTCATTCTCTAGATACTCTGCCGCCCGATTCTTTTTAAGTCCAGTGACTTGCGTAAGTGTGGTGGGTGAGCTTAAACTTGCCACTGCACCAATTTTCTCATAAACATGTTTCAATGCTTCAACCATTTTGAACGTAAACACGTAGTGAAGTGTCCACTACCCATGTGCTTACTAACAAGTGATGGTGAGGGGGATGCAGTGATATTAAGATGCTGTTGCTTGACCCCCTCCCCCATCACTCTTGTCAAATCATTTCCACTTGGTCTACTAGCAGCAGTATTTTCCGAAAATGATTTAAAAACATCTTTTGATCTTTGCCTAAATTCCTTTAATCGTTTTGAAATATATTTATAAGCAATAAGGCTTTTGGGGAAGTTTGATGAGTATAAAAAAGTATGCTGGTGACTGTCAAATGATAAAAGTCTTTTACGATCCGTGACCAAATCTGATAATAAATCAAGTATAATATATATCTTGCCATGGATTACAATCTGATTCCCACTGGCCTCAATTTGAACATGTTCACTATCATTGAGATATGTCAAGAGTCTTTCACATTGTTCGCGATAGGACTGTGACATTAGATCTGCAACACTTGTCATAACTTTAGACAAATCTTCTTCTTCTTCTTTTGGTATTATCGTTGTTGTTGATGATGATGATGATGAGGATGGAGTCATTTCCTTATTGGATTCAATAACATTTACTTTGAGGGGTCTCTCACGATAGGGCTTGTGTTTGTCCACTCGACGAAGTGCATTTTGAAGCAGAATTAATTTTTCATTGTCGGCGATTGTCTCATTGTTAATAAATCTATTGAGATTGTCCTCCAAATGATCCTTTGGTAACAGCGTGAGTTCAATTGGAGTCAATCTATGGGGTTTAGTCATTCCCTCTCTACAAGAAAAATGATTACAAATCCTACGATGACTGACAGTAAAAATGTAAAGAAGTTACCACCCGCATGAAGAAGTCGTTTTCTTTTAAAAATCGTTTCCTTTATTTTTGCTTGCTGCTGATGCTAGGGACCGTACAAGGGAATAATGTGGCTTGGTCTGCTGCTTAACAGCTTCTGGCAGTTGAACATTGCCTTCGGTTAGATTTAAACTAAGTTCACATACGAGATTAATGATTTCTCTGTCAACACCATGTTTGAGTATGGCCTTCCTAAGTTGTGGTTTTGAATTACCTAGGAGGGTGAATAAATGTCGATGTTCATGTAGTGTATCCAGGGTAATGATTACAACTAACGACCTTTTTTACTGTTCACCGGCAGATATACAGTAATTTCATTGTCAAAAATATCGGTGACTACACGTAAATCCTCGGGTGTGTTCTGATTCAGGTCCAATAGAATATATTCGTAGGGTTTGTTAGTAGCCTGATTGTAGGCCGAGAGTTGGAATTTCTGTTCACCCGGATACACCTGTCTGTTCAACGTTATGAGGGAACTGGAATCACGAACAACCCTGTATATGATATACTAGGTGCAATTCAAAGCAAGTGTTGTCATACACTTGCTCTTCTGAAACAGATTGTGTAGAACTAGGGTTACGGAGATCCGTTGATTATGAGATCAGTCTGTGGTCACCTTTGTTTTCTGCTGAAACCTTTCTTCATCGAGTTTGAACAGATCGCTAATCCTCAATCTTAGTTAGTATTCAATGTTGCTTAAAATTTCCTATCTCTGCAAGAGCTTACTGTCTTTGGACCAAGCTTTTAACAGCCAACAAAATTACGTGTAAGCTACGTATAAACTTAAATCTGCTGTTGTATGTCCTAAAAAACTTTTAGCGTGATTTAGAATTATTTTGGTTAAAAGTGTCGTTTTACCAGACATTGATGGTCCACATAGAAACGATCTGAATGGTGTTTTAAATTGATACATGTTCCCTTCAACAGTTCACCTAGACAACTAACTGTAGACTATAGCTGTCTAATGACTAAATAATTTCCCTACAAGTACTCCGTTCAATAATAATAAAAATGAGAAGAAAAAGACGAATAAAGAATCATATTTTCTTTTATTATGCATAAAAAAGTAACAACACTTAAAAAAATACTGCATTGAAAAAAGCACATTAAACATGAAAAAAATACTCTTTTTTTTATTTATTTATAATAAAAATACAACATTTACATAGGCACTAGAAAAAAACAAACACTTTAATAGATACACTTTTTTTTAATTTATTTATGAAAAAATGCAACATTTAATGAGTAATGCACTTAAAATATCACATTTATTTACAACATTTTAAAAGGGGTCCCCCCGGAAGGGCGCGGCGGCCGCTGACGGCGGCCAGCCAAAGGCCGGTACCCCCCGCCCCCGGGCCAGCCGGGGGGCCAGAAAACAATTTGAACACTTTTTTATTTACAAAAAACAGAACATACGACTCTGCCTTGCTATAAAAAAACAGCTGAGTTGGGAAAAAAACTACTGCTGAGTTGTGAAAAAAAATGCTGAATTGGAAAAAAAAATAACTATTAAAAAAGAATCCAACCACCACCACCCAACCATTTACTATTTAATTTTTTCCCGACCGAGGCGATGTCTATAATCTCGACACACACCTCGGTTAGAAGTTAAGTAATGTCCATGGGGTAGCACCTTCACATCATCCGCACAAACATAAACTTTATCCGACACGGGACACATGGCTATTTTATCAACAAAAACTGTGTGGTTTTTAAATTTTAAAGAGCGAATCTCCATGACCTTTTCCCTTGGAACTATACTATTTTCCACACAGTTTCTGTATACATTCATGTCGAAATTCTTATTCACGTAGTGTCTAGGCATCCTTTTGCAGACTTTTTTGATTACCTTGTTGTGTGTTTGCACACAGTACACCTTTGGACCTGCACGCACACCACTGGAAATCAAGTCACTTCCCGTCTCTGATTTTAACATTAATAACTGATTTGGGGCCTGACGCTTCACTAGCTCCAGATAAACGGACTCGTCCGAATTGGTATAATCCATTCGAGAGCTAATGTGCACGCCTTTTTCCAAATCTTCCAATAAATTCGCAGTTCTAACTTTTAGCAAAAGTGAATCGGTATCCCCATAATATGCTTGAACTTCTCCCTCCCCCGGCCATTGGCGCCTACATACATCGTAATAGAATGACAACAAGAGTTTTTCTTATATTTCGGTTATTGCGCTAACAGCTGCAATTTTTTAATTAGAATTACGTTTCTTTTTTCTATTTAAGAGGACCATATTCGTGTCTATGATGGTGAATGATGTGGAGTTTGAATCGGCAATGATTCAAGAATATTCTTTATGGTCTGTCACAACATCAAAATGACTTCTATTGTGAAAACTCTTATACATTTTACCAAAGGCTGAGCTGAAAATGAGATTAAAGATTTCCTTTTCAACCTTCGTTTTCGCTTCGGAACGTTTATCGACAAAAGTGTCAATAAAACTTTTCAAATAAGGTTTCTGGTCAAATTTGAGGGCTCTATGTATCCTTGTGACGTTGAAACCGTTGGTTACCGTCCACCGCAAAAGACCCTGGTGTACAACAATATTATCTGTCGTATTAAAGTCAGCGATAAGTTTTTTTTTTGAAGATCTCTAGTGCACACCCCCATTCACTACCTTAGAAATATTGTATGGACTCAAAGAGTCCCTAGTCACCGCTCTGTTTATGCACGGGAAAACAAAATCCTTCACCGAATCATGATGCTCCCTGGGTATTTCACCATCGATTTAAAAAAACCATCCCCGCGGTCCATTCTCCTCAACATTGGCAATGTTCGGGAAATCTGAAGCGCGAGGATCGATAACCCATTTAAAATTAACATACGAATGTGGGTAATGAAACATTACCGATGGATAGAGGGAATTCATATCTAGGGAAAATGCACCCAACTTTACTCTAGTGATATGTCTAGGCAGATCAGTTTCATACATAAGATGTCCATGAAAAACATACCCTCCCCTCATTGATCTCTCTACCAATAGATGATGATCCACGTCGGTGATCAAACTTATTTCCTCTTTACTGATTTTAAAAATTAAATCAATCACCAAATGAGGAGTGGAAAAATAATAACCTAAATCGAAACAAAATTCCCCAATGATTTTATCCGTGTTCTTACACACAATATCCAGCAACGTCAATACATCATTTGCCAGGTATAATCTACAATAATCCCACCCGTTTTTACACCCTCCCTTAGCCCCATCCCTCTTGGCAAATTCATAGTCGGCAGTGGTGCATTGACGCTCGTAAAGTGAATTGTAGATTGAGGTGATGGACGGCAATTGTTCCTCAGAAAGCCTCGCGGTGGAGTTGTAGTAGTCATACGGATATATGCCCTTACACGTTAATAAATCATACATTTCACCGTCTGAAAAGTCCTGCTGCTGCTATTTAAGGAGGTGTTGCTTAAGGAGGGGAAAACTATTAAAATCGTCACTTTTCTGTACTTCAATGAGTTGTCTTAGGGATTTGGGGAAGAAACTAAAAGAGTGTAAAAGACGGATCTTATTCACGTACAATTTATCGTTATCTACTATCTGCCAATTGAATTCTAAGAGCAGCAGCTTTTCAGACGACTTGGGTATGACATTATAAAAAAAAGAACCATCTACCCATGCGCCATCTACAACTCCACCTCGTTGCAATCGTGCCAATGCCGGTAAAATAAATTTCATGTCATAGCTGGAAGTGTATATAGACAGGTAGAAACAATTGTTGACTAACGTTTAAATTACACGATTGATGGGCCACTCCATGAAAATTGCTCAATCCCGATACAATTGGGTTGCCCAAATTATCGTGGTCGCGGACCATCCCTTTACCTCCTTTCCCCTTACCCCCTTTCCTCTTTCCCTCTTTCCCATTACCCTCAACAAATTCCCCCTTACAAACCCAACATATTTTTTCAGTTTTAATGGCCAACTCGTCCTCTGGTGATAGAGTCATTGGATAGGATGTATTTCGCAGCCGTGATATCGATTTATTTGCTGTTTTAATGTAGCACATTCACACCATCTGCACACACATAGACTTTATCCGATACGGGACACATGGCTATTTTGTCAACTAAAACTGTGTGGTTTTTAAATTTTAAAGAGCGAATCGCCATGACCTTCGCCCTTGGAACTATACTATTTTCCATACAGTTTCTGGAAACATTCATGTCGAAATTCTTATTCACGTAGTGTCTAGGCAACCCTTTGCAGACTTTTTGATTACCTCGTTGTGTGTTTGCACACATACACCTTCGGACCTGCAAGCACACCACTGGAAATCAAGTCACATCCCGTCTCTGATTTTAACATTAATAACTAATTTGGGGACTGGCACATCACTATCTCCGGGTAGATGGACTCGTCCGAATTGGTAAAATCAATTCGAGAGCTAATATGCACGCCTTTTTTCAAATCTTCCAATAAATTCACGGTTCTGACTTTTAGCAAAAGTGAATCGGTATCCCCATAAAATACTTGAACTTCTCCCTCCCCCGGCCATTGGCACCTACACAAATATTAATAGAATGACAACATGAGGTTTTTTGATATTTCGATTATTGCGCTGCCAGCTGCAATATTTTTATTTAGAATTATGTTTCTTTTTTTTTCTATTTAAGAGGACCATATTGGTGTCTATGATGGTGAATGATGTAAAGTTTGGATCGGCAACGATTCGAGCACATTCTTTTGGGTCAGTCACAACGTCGCAACAACTTCGATTTCGTACACTATTACTCATTTTACCGAAGGCTGAGTTCAAAATGAGTTTAAAATTTCCTTTTCAGACTTGGTTTTCGTCTTAGAACGTTTATCGACAAAAGTGTCAATAAACATTTTCAAATATGGTTTCTGGTCCAATTTGAGGGCTCTATGTACCGCTGTGACGTTGAAACCATTGGTTACCATCCACCAGAAAAGAACGTGATGTACAACAATATTATCTTTCGTATTAAGGTCGGCGATAAGTTTTTGTTTTGAAGGTCTCTAGTGCACACCCTCATCCACTACCTTAGAAATATTGTATGGACTCAAAGAGTCCCTAGTCACCACTCTGTTTATGCATGGGAAAACAAAATCCTTCACCAAGTAATGATGCTCCATGGGTATTTCACCATCGATTTAAAAAAACCATCCCCGCGGCCATTCTCCTCAACATTGGCAATGTTGGGGAAATCTGAAGCACGAGGATCGTTAAGCCATTTATAATTTCAACACGGCAATGAGTAGTGAGACATTGCCGACGGATAGAGGGAGTTAATATCCAATAAAACTGCATCCAAATTTACACTGGTAACATATCATGTCGGGTCAGTTTCATTGACACTATATCCATTGCAAGCATACCCTCCCCTTATTGATACCTTAGCCAATAGATGCTGATCCACTTCAGGGATCAAATTCATTTCCTCTTTGCCGATTTTAAGATTTAGATAACTTGTCACATGAGGAGTGAAAAAATAATAACCTAACTCCAACAACAATTCCCCTTAGATTGTGTAGATTTTCTTACACCCAATGGCAAGAAATGACAATACATCACTTGCCAGTTATAATCTACAATAATCTCACCCATTTTTATATTCTATCACACCCCAAACGCTCTTGGAAAATTTATAGTTGACAGTGTTGCATTGAAGCTCGTAAAGCGAATTGTAGAATGAGGTGATGGACGGCAATTGTTCCTCAGAAAGCCTCGCGGTGGAGTTGTAGTAGTCATACGGATATATGCCCTTACACGTTAATAAATCATATATTTCACCGTCTGAAAAGTCCTGCTGCTGCTGTTTAAGGAGGTGTTGCTTAAGGAGGGGAAAACTATTAAAATCATCACTTTTCTGTAGTTCAATGGGTTGTCTTCGGGATTTTGGGAAGAAGCTAAAGGAGTCTAAGACACGGATGTTATTCACGCACAGTTTATCGTTATCTACTGTTTGCGAATTGAATTCTAAGAGCAGTAGCTTTTCAGACGACTTGGGTATGACATTATAAAAGAAAGAACCATCTACCCATGCGCCATCTACAAATCCACCTCGTTGCAATCGTGCCAATGCCGGTAGAATAAATTTCATGTCATAGCTGGAATTGTGTATAAAAACAAGTAGAAACAATTGTTGACTATTATTTATATTACACGATTGGTGGTCCACTTTACGAAAATTACTCAATCCCGATGCACTTAAGTTACCAAAGCGATTGTGGATGTGGAATATATCCGCACCCCCTTTCCCCTTACCCCCTTTCCCTCTTTCTTATTACCCTCATCACAGTCCCCCTTCAGAATCCCACCTTATTCTTAAATTTTAATGGCCAACTCGTCCTCTGGTGACAGAGTCATTGGATAGGATGTATTTCGCAGCCATAATATCGATTTATTTGCTGTTTTAATGAGTGCTGTCACGGCTGAGAGCATACAATCCCCACCACCCACTCTCTCAACTACCTCTACCAATTGCATGGAATTATACGATTCTCTTTGTGCGTGAGCACAAGAGACTGCAATGACCTCATGTTTTTTAACAAGATTTGAATTCAATGGATCATACACATCTATGAGAGTGGCTTTGCAGTTTAAGGCCACCTTGTCACTCCGTTGGAGTGAGTTTTGAAAGTTCTTAAATCGCAAGATGGGCCTGTCACCGCTAACCGTTTGCACAGATTGACATCCGTGACACTTGCAATGCTTCATATGATTGTTTAACTTAATTTCTGACCGGAATCTAGAAAGGCATGTTGGACAACAGTAACATTCCCCTTTATACCCCTTTTTACCCTCCCCCAGAACCCGACTAATGTTTGGTATTGGAAAAAAATGTCCAATTGAATCGGGATCACTGGCTGGCTTGTAAAGAAGCCAAACCCAATGTTCCACTGATTCAACAGACGGAGCCCTCACTGGAAATATAACCCTCTTTTTACAGTCACCTCCCTCAATTTCTGTTGCATATTGTAGCACAGTAACACCAATTTTTAAATGTGCATTAGCCCGCTTAAAAAAAGTTATCCTATTAAGTTTTACTGGATATTGATCATTTAATCAAATAGAATCTACTCTGAGGAAATTTGCAGCCCCATTAACTACACAATTGTCTAACAGTATCTTACTAGGTTTCTTTTGCAGAGGCTTGTGAGCTGCCGCAAGAGATCTATATTTGAAGAATTGAAACACAGTATCAAAATTGAAGCATTGTACACCTTTACACCCCTTTAAATCATCATAATATTTTACCCCCACCGCCCCACTCCCACCTCCCCTTAAAATAAGAACCTTTTTAAATTTACCCACATTAATATCCAAACTCCCAATAAATAAAACCACCGACCCACAACCCAACTCACTATAATTATCCAATTTTGTTACTATATTGTCAACCCATTCCATAAAACACCCTCAAAATTATTCAGGTTCAGATGACGTGGTAACATTTCAGTACATAAATAACACTCATACACCTCATCCGCCTTTTCATTGAAATAAATTAATTTTTGGGCGATAGCAGCCTTAACCCCATCCCTCCCACCACCCTCCCAAATCACTCTTTAAAGAAGGGCTCGAATCTTGCCCCCATAGGAGTGTACTATGTCTACCGGATCCGTTATGATGCGACCTGATGTTAGTGAATTAAATGGATCCTCAAACTCAGCCCTATAAACAAATATATTGTGCAAGGCAGAGTCAACTAAATTAAAATCGGGCATGACAGGGGGCGTTAAAGGGATTTCATTTCCTCCACCAATTGGCTCAATGATGGGGGTCTTACCTGGTGTGAAATCCCCCAAATCACTCGACAACCCCTCGAGCTTATCAAAACTGAAACGATCAGCCCATTCGAGGGAAGCTGGTTGAGTCATATCCCCTGTAGATGTACTTGGTAAATTAATAGAACTA
>NC_142799.1:65677109-65702109 GCF_049724085.1 Artemia sp. Qi Xiang Cuo | reverse complement strand
GGTTGGAGGGGGGAGGAGGGGAGAGGGAGGGGTGGAGGGAGGGGGTGGAGGGAGGGGGTGGACGATTGTGGCACTTTGGGCCGGTGGGGAACGATTGTGGGGAACTTTGGGCCGGAATAAAAAATAGGTATGGTCTACCTCATGTGCTAAGCTCGCAATCCATTTAAATTCAGTGTTTACATACTTTTTTTCATGTTTTGATATTGCTCTTTACCGACCTCTGGAGATCCAGGTTCAAAACAACATTTAACTATCAGTTAACTATAACGGGATATGTATAAATGTTATTAGAATTAATTTCTTTGCCCACTAAGAATATAAAAGAATAACTTACTTCGTGCTTGTAGCTTTTGTCAATATTCCTTTTGTATGGATGCATCATTATATCTCAAATGTCAATGTTGAACTGAGAAAATAACTGATTGTCAGAGTTTTTATATCCGTATTCAAGGTTAAACATAAATCAACCATATCTAGCAATTAAAGATAGGGCGCAGTACTCCCATATAGCTATAATATTTACAAGCAGACAGTCCCACCATATAGCTGCAATGCTTGCAACAAGACAGTCCCGCCAATACAAGCAGACAGTGTGATGACCGGAATTCAACCACCGTGAAAATATCATGCACTTTGAACATAGATCAGCACGAATTTTCACGGTAGTTGAATCGGTCATTACACTGTGCGCTTGTAAATATTATAGCTATATGAGGGGACACCCCGCTCGGAATCGTTATAGCTATATGGGGGGACACCCCGCTCGGAATCGTTATAGCGTTACTACTGACGCTTCACAGTTATGCAGCCTCCCGGTCTTGATAATTTTCTTCTCTGCACTTGTGCACTGTGAAGATCTTAGAAACTGTACCAAACATCCCAACATTGGAGCCAACGGTCCTATGAATTATGTTTTTTTTTTGCTAAATAGACAGACTATTTCATGATTTTCTCTTCTAATCCTGAACAGTTTTCAATGGGATGTCAGGTTTTAAATCCAATGAAAGCTTAGGTTTCGCAGAAATACTAATTTTGACTCGTAAGTTTAGCTATTTTTCTGTGCTATTTTTTTATGTATATTTACATGTAATCTAAAAAACATTCGTTTTCTTACTTTTCTCTTCAATTCCTTCATAGTTGTTAATGGGTGTCAGGTTTCAGATAAAATGAAAGTATGGCTATTCATAGATATACAAATTCTGACCAGAAATTTAGCCGTTTGTGCATTATTAACCTTAGAATAAACAGGCATTGCTAATACTTTTTGGGTGATTTCTCATCAACAGTTGACTTGCAATACCAAATAAACTCAATTTAAAAGGAAAGCACACTTTTGCAGATAGTCTAGGGCCATATTTGGCTCATTAGCATCCTTCATTCTTCCTAATCTTATTAGAAAAGACATTTTTGTTTTAGTAACAAACATTACAATCTTTGAAAAATTTCTAAAAACTAAACGGAGTGGAAATCTAACAGCTGCCACCCATGGAGTAGACTGGAGTTCTGCTACTGATGCTCGGCGTTCCCACTGGAAATTCCCCCGAGAACAGTTATCCGGGAAACTCCCCTGGATAACTCCCCCCTCGGTGAAATTCCCAACATGCAAAATTGAGCACCCACAAAGAGAGTACAAAATGGGTACCTCGATATGTCGATCAGATGTGACCATATCAGATATGACATACCAGATCAAATATATCGATCAGACGTAACAATATGACCAGATATCTGATTTTTTAATGAAGTTTAACAAGCCTTTTTCAGAAGCAAAACTGAAAATGAAATGAATGGAATAAAAAAGTTCGTCACATTTTCTGATCAAAAATGCCAACGAAACAAACCAGATCTGTAGGCAATGGTCTAGCGTTGCTTATAGAATTAAATAAAAAAAAACAAGTTTTATAACTGAAAGTAAGGAGCGACATTAAAACTTAAAACGAACAGAAATTATTCCGTATATGAAAGGGGCTGTCCCCACCTCAACGCCTCGCTCTTTACGCTAAGTTTTTTTTTTATTCTTTAACAAAATAAAGTTGTGAGAAAGTCTGTTGTTTAAAACTTTAGCGTAAAGAGCAAGGCGTTGAGGAGGAGACAAAAATTATTTAATTTTTGAACTTTTTTTGAATAATTACAGGTTTTTATTTTGGCTCAAAGTACATGAATAATTAGAAAGAAATTTTCATATTAATTTGCTTTTATTTGGTTGAATGGCTTTCTCGAAACTTGTTTCATTTTATTTACGAACGTTGTTATTAGTAATAAATATACGTAACTTACGAATTAACTTACGTAACGAACTTCTATATTCATATATTTATAATACGTATTTTAGGGGGTTCGCCCCCTAGTCAATACCTTGCTCTTTAAGCAAAAGTTTGAATTTTGTTCCAATTCTTTAAAACTGACCGCTTAGTCACAAAGGCCGTTAATTATAATATATATCTATTATGAAATTAATAAACACTATCTTTATTAAATATTTATGTTTTTACTAGGGGATTAACCCAATCATATATGTAATATTTTCTGTTCGTTTAAAGTTTTGATGTTGTTGCTGTTGCAGTTGAATAACTTGTTTTTTTATATTTAATTTCTGATCTTTTTTAAATAATGCTGGGAAGTCCGGCTTCCCCTTCATAGCAATGTCCCTTCCCCCATGAAAACTTCCTTCATGGAAATATCCTCCCACATAACCCCCGACCCCCCCCCCACTCCCGGTAAAAATCTCCCCTGAAAACGTCTGTACTGTATACTTCCCAATAACCAATACTATATGTTAACATTGGGTAAAGTTCATAACTTTCAGCCCTCCTCCCGGGAACTTCAGGGGATTAAGTCATCCTAAAAGACATACTTTCGAACATAATATTTTCGAACATGCTGAACAAAATGGCTATCTCAAAATTTTGATCAGGTGACTTTGGGAAAAAATGAGCGTGGGAGGGGGCGTAGTTGCCCTCCATTTTTTTGGTCACTTAAATAGGGCACTAGAACTTTTAATTTCCATTCCAATGAGCCCTCCCACGATATTCTAGGACTAATGGGTCGATACGATCACCCCTGGGGAATAAAAAACAAATAAACACGCACCCGTGATCTTTCTTCTGACAAAAAATGCAAAATTCAACATTTTTGTAGATAGGAGCTTGAAACCTCTACAGTAGGGTTCTCTGATACGCGGAATATGATGGTGTGATTTTCATTAAGGTTCTATAACTTTTAGAGGGTCTTTCTCCCTTTTTCGAAAATCAGCCAAATTTTCTCAGGCACGTAACTTTCGATGGGTAGGATTAAACTTGATGTAACTTATATATTTGAAATCAGCATTAAAATACAATTCTATTGATGTATCTATTTGTATCAAAATACCGTTTTCTAGAGTTTCGGTTACCATTGAGCCGGGTCCCAATAACCAATACTATATGCTAACATTGGGTAAAGTTCATAACTTTCAGCCCTCCCCCTGGGGGCTTTGAGGGATTAAGTCATTCTAAAAGACATAGTTATAGTATTTTCGACAATGCTGAACAAAATGGCTATCTCAAAATTTTTATCGGGTGGCTTTGGGAAAAAATGAGCGCGGGAGGGGGCCTAGTTGCCCTCCATTTTTTTTGGTCACTTAAAAAGGGCACTAGAACTTTTAATTTTCCATTCCAATGAGCCCTCCCACGATATTCTAGGACCACTGGGTCGATACGATCACCCCTGAAAAAAAAAAAAAAAAAAAAAAAAAAAAAAAAAAAAAAAAAATACACGCATCCGTGATCTTTCTTATGGCAAAAAATGGAAAATTCCACATTTTTTTAGATAGGAGCTTGAAACCTCTACACTAGGGTTCTCTGATACGCTGAATATGATGGTGTGATTTTCATTAAGGTTCTATAATTTTTAGGGGGTCTTTCCCACTTTTTTCGAAAATCAGCCAAATTTTCTCAGGCGCGTAACTTTTGATAGGTAAGATTAAACTTGATGAAACTTATATATATCCGTTTTTTAGAGTTTCGGTTACCATTGAGCCGGGTCGCTCCTTACCTACAGTTCGTTACCACGAACTGTTTGAAAGGACCATAAGGCTTGAATGTACTATTATCTTTCATTTTGTTTTTACCAGAGGCACTTCACATGGAAGATATGGTTATATAAACTTTGGAAGAGTGCTCATTCGGCTGGGGTATTGAAAGTTCTAATGCCGTTTTTAAACGTCAAAGGTGGTTTGAGTGCAACCAGGCCCCCCCCCCAACACCTTTCCATGGTGAAATTGTGGTTATCTCACCATTTCAGTTGGATGTATTTGGGGAAAAAGGAAATGGGAAGAGAGTTAGCTGCCCTCCAATCTGTTGGGTTACTTGAAAACTTTAATTTTTGTTCGAATGAGCCCTCTCCCTATTTTCTAAGACTTTTGGCTTGATACGGTCATTCCTGTGAAAAAAACAACACATTTGTGATATTTTTGGCAAAAAAAAATTGCAAAATTGCAAGTTTTTTTTATGAGAGCTATAAACACTAGGGTTCAGTCTACAGAATTCTACTAAACCGTCTACATTATGGGTCTCTGATAGTTTTGTATTAACGGAGAGGGGCAGATGCCTCAAAGTGTGCATTTTATGGCAAAAACGTATTTACTCTCATTGAGCCTTCAGATCAGCATAGAATTAATTCTAAGGAAGCAGAGGTGGAGGCAGAAATTGATACATAATCCCTCTTGATTTTCGAGAATATTTCTAGTCTACGCCGTTATTATGAAAGTAAAGAATAACATTTAACCCCAAAAGGAGCAGAAATTATCCTTATAGGATTAGACTCCTCTCTCCTCAACCCCGACGACCCCTCGCGGTCGTAGAAGCTTCGGAGGATACCCATTTGATCAGAAACTGAGAGTTCTAGTCCTATTTTTAAATTCAACAGTGATTGGAGACCAGACATCCCCTGTTCTAGAACCTTTTTTTTTATATCTGGTCCTTTTGTTACCCTTTAAGACTTCTGATCGACATTTTGAGGTACATGTTTTGTACTTTGTCTGTGGCTACTCAATTCTTTATATGGGAATATTTTCAATGGGGGGGGGGGTGTCTGGAGAGTCTTGATCAGGAGAGAGTTTTCTGGGGGGAATTATCCAGGTGAGAAGTTTTTTCTGGGGAGAGGGGGAATTTTCCGGAAGTAATTCTGCATGGGGGCAATTTTTGGGGGCTAATTTTCCACGGGGGAGTTTTTTGGGGGCATGTCTTCCCGGGGGAGTGATTTTTCGGAGGGAAAACACCGGCCTTACTGCTGCTATACCATAGATACTTTGTACAAAATTGTAGAAATTTAATATGTATTTTGTTTGAGCAATGAAATTTTCACGGATTCTGCTATTTAATAGTTTTTATTCATCCGTGGTTGGTACGGAGGGACACCCTGCAGTAAAATTTTGTATATTTCTGCAAGACAAGTACTATGTTGTATAGAACCTGACCAAGGACCTCGAAATGATGGACTGTAATGTTGTATTGAAATACCAGCCAATGTTGGCACACCTGGTAACAAAGGTTGCAGCTCCATATCTACAAAAAAAAATCTAGTATTTTTCTTGAAAAGTCTTTTCCTTGAAAAATAGATGCCTTTTTTTCGTGGGCCATCTGATTGAGCTGTCGGATGGGGGGTTATAGAGCCATTTTTAAGTAACACTCAGATTGTGCCAGAGAAAATTGATATTTTTGGCTATTTTGAACCGTGAAACAAAACATTGGTTTTAACCGGATGAAACTGCCTTCGGGGGAATGTTCTGAAACAACCAATTAGTTTCAAATTTATAAACCTTAAAAATCCAAGTTTCTGAGGACATATTACCAATAGGTGGCATATTCCATCCCTAAATAATAATGATGCTAACATAAATATAACTCACGCCAGTATAACTTCTGTGACTGATAGGCTGTGTAAACACCCTTTCAACAATTCTGAAAAATTTCACTAGATAGCATTTTGGATCTGTTCGGGCCAAAATTCCTGTTCCAAAAATGTAGGAATTCTTCTGTGGCCTGATCTCTTTTATTACTTAAAAGGGGGCTATATCTTTCAATTTTCATTCTAATGAATCCTCCTTCAGTAATCTACGGCTAATGGCTGGATACGATCATCCCCTAGAACAGAAACAAACAGGGATGCGCGACAGTCCTTCTCTGCATGAAAGAAATATCATATCTTATAGATAACTGCCTTTGGTTTTTCATGTATGTTAAATTAATTAAATCATAATGATGACCGCTCCCCCTTTTTGGAAAGTTTAACCCCTTTTTCCTAAATTATGCAAATTTTTATATGCTAACATCTTTTGATGAGCAACTCTAAAGTTCGATTTTTTTTATTTGGAATCATTATAAATAATAATTTTTTATATTATAATCAAGAATCAGTTTTTAGGGGTTTTATTCTCTATTTACAAAGGTCGCTCTTTAATTAGTTTTTTTTTTAATCTGGACTGTTAATCAAAGGCTCTCTTAGATTTGAATATGGTTATCACTTAAATGACGGATGGATACCACCCTCTGTATAAATTGTACATCTTTGGAATCAAACAGTTGGTGGTAACGACCAAACTCTTAAAAAAGATTTTGATAACAATATAGACATCCAAAAAATTGGCTTTTTATGCTTATTTTAAATTTAGAAATCCATGAAAATTAAGAAAATTAAAATTTCCAAATTTTCCTTTCAGAGTTATTTCCTAAAAACCCAGGAGAAATAGAAAATTTTCAATATGAGGTTTCCAATAAGTAATTCCATGTCCTAATGAGTCTGATATTATGAGATCCTTTATAATCTAGCTTTTGGAGATAAGAAAGTTTCGTTTTTGCTGTTTATATTATTTAGTCGGCTAGAAAAAAATTTAGTGAACATTACGCAATTTTCAGAAAACATTATTTACCTGCTTCCTTATTCACATGCCACCAAAATATTCAAATTTATCCTTACCCTAAAGGAAATAAATCACTCTTACCCTAACCAAGCTACTAGCTAATAATCACGAATTGACAAAATACATCATGAAAATTGATAGCAGTAGTGTGGCGTTGTAGCAAAATTAGTCCTAGCGCCGTTCCAGCTAGTAATTGATGGCACCGTAAATTTTCCTAGTAATAAGCCAAAATTTTGACATTTAAAGGACAAGCAACATTTTTCCTAGAAATAAAAGCATGAACGAAATGGCATTGTTAAAGTAAAGAAGACTCCCCTCTATGTCGGAAATTATAGCACTATGCTTATGTACAAGATTCAATTTTGGCTTTTTAAAATGTCAAGTTTGCAAGAGACAAATTGTCCCTTCAGTCACATATTTTTCACTTTGTAAACTAAGGCGGGATATTAATCATTGGAGAGCTTCAAAACTCAGAAATAAATTCTCAGGCAATTAAATGAGAAAAATGGATACGATATATTTCGGAGGCAGAAAAAAGGGGAAAAAACAGTTCATTTATAGATAATTTTAAAAGCGCCGGTATATTATCAGTGATGAATACTAACAATAGATTCAAAGATAATTTCTTAAACCACATCGGCCTTCCATAATATAAGAAAAGGAAACGATCAAAAATGGGGTTTTTAAGGCCAAACGGCTATATTGAAAAAACAAACAAAGCGAATATTTCGAGAGGACAACCGCCTCTCTTCTTCAGCGCGAAAAAAAATAATATATTCAAGGAAAGGGCCGAAGAAAAAACCCAACAAAAACAAACGCAGAAATCCAATGTGAAAAGAACCAAAAAACCAATACAAAAAATTAAAAGATGAATAAAATTCAATAAAAGCCAATTATTGAATTTTATTCATCTCTCCCTGGAAGATGAATGGAAGATGAAAGGGAAGTTCCCCTGGTTCTGAGAGATTTTGAAATCCACTTTGCAGGCCCTATTTCAAGTTTTCCGAGGAAAAAAGGAGTCTCCACGAGGTCGAATCCTTAATTCAACCTCTCCTAGACACATTTGGTAGCTAAAAAAAAGTATCAATACGTATCTCTTTTTTAAGAGTTTAGAGGCCCGTAAATAAGAATTTGTTCTTTATTGTATCACCTACTTTTGTTTTTAAATATGACCTTATCGGTTTCGAGATACCCATTTTTTGAGGGACGGTTGAGGAAACTTTCTTCCTCGTCCTTCATCAGTGCAAAGACATTTTTAATTCAGGGGGAATTTTGTTCGAAAATGATAATAATGGCTGCCACTGAGATCTTTAAATTAACCTCTCCTAGGCAGATACTGGTAAGAGGTAATTTTGAAAGGTTCAGAGGCCCGCAGGTACGAATCTTCTTCTTTAATTATACCACTTTCTTTTGTTTTTGTATACGGTTTTATCAGCTTTGAAATACATGTGAATGTATTCATTCGATTTGTTCCAACTTCGACTCAAAGCTGAGAAATTTTTTGTTGCCTGGTAAAAATAAATGCAAATATATTTAAATGGATAAAATAAAAAAGGAACTGCTGAATACCTATGTTAGAAATTATCTGGTCCTTTGGAATATGAAGCTAAGAAAACACAAGGGTGCACGATTGAAGGGACCAAATTACAGATTATTGCTGTGTTTCTTTTTTGTTTTGTTCTTTTTTAAACAGCTTCTTTACCTTGTCTTATTTCTTTAGTTGCTCTCCAATCACTTTCAAATATTAAAAAAGGCAATAGTCCTTTCAATTTCCAATCGAATGGGCCCTTTTGAAGTTTCTACGACAACGCTTTCAATAAAAACCTCATATGCCCCAAGGGCGTAACTTACAACCCTTACACTGAGGGCTGGGGGGGTCATCCTCAAAGACCTAATTTCCGGAGCTTTCAACTACGTTGAACAAAATAGCTATCTCAAAATTTTAGTTGGATGTGTTTTGGGAAATGGTGGGCGTGATAGGGGGGTTAGTTGCCCTCCAATCACTTTCAACTATTAAAAACGGCACTAGCTCTTTCAATTTCCATTTAAATGAGCCCTTTTTGAAGTTTCTACGACAATGCTTTCTATAAAAACCTTATATTCCCCGAGGCCATAACTTACAACCCTTGCCCTGAGGGCTGTGGGGGAGGTTCATCCCCAAAGACATAATTTCCGGACCTTCCAACTACGTTGAACAAAATGCCCATCTCACAATTTTGATTGGATGTGTTTGGGGAAATGGTGGGCGTGAGAGGGGGGTTACAGACCCTCCAATCACTTTCGACTATTAAAAACGGCACCAGCAGTTTCAATATTCCAATCGAAGGATTCCTTTTTGAAGTTTCTACGAAAAAGCTTTCTATAAAAAAAAACTTATATGCCCCCAGGGCATAACTTACAAACCTTGCCCTGAGGGCTGTGGGGATAGTGTTATCCTCAAAAACATTATTTCCAGAGTTTTTAACTATGCCGATTAAAATGGCTGTTTGAAAATTTTTATTAGATGTGTTTGGGGAAACGGTGGGTGTGAGAGGGGTGTTAGTTATCCACCAAACCCTTTAGACTATTAAAAAGGGCACAATCCCTTCTAATTTGCAATCGAATGAGCTCTTTTTGAAGTTTCTGCAACAGCACTATCTATAATTTCTTATATGCCCCCAGGGCATAACTTGCAACCTTTGCCCCGAGGGCTCTGAGGGGGATATCACCCTCAAAGACCTAATTTCTAAGACTTTTAACTACGTTGAACAAAATGGCTATCTAAAAATTTTGATTGGATGTGTTTGGGGAAAAGGTGGGCGTGAGAGGGGTGTTAGTTATCCTCCAATCCCTTTAGACTATTAAAAAGGGCACAATCCCTTCTAATTTCCAATCGAATGAGCTCTTTTTGAAGTTTCTGCAACAGCACTATCTATAATTTCTTATATGCCCCCAGGGCATAACTTGCCACCTTTGCCCCGAGGGCTCTGAGGGGGATATCACCCTCAAAGACCTAATTTCTAAGACTTTTATCTACGTTGAACAAAATGGCTATCTAAAAATTTTGATTGGAATTGTTTGGGGAAAAAGTGGGTGTGAGAGGGGGGTTAGTTGCCCTCAAATCACATTTGACTATTAAAAAGTGCACCAGCCCTTTGAATTTACAATCGAATGAGCCCTTTTTTAGGTTTCTACAACAAAGCTTTCAATAAAAACCTTACATGCCCACAGGGCATAATTACAACCCATACCCTGAGGGCTGTGTGGGGAGTGTCATCCTATAAGATATAATTTCCGGACCTTTCAACTACTTTGAACAAAATGGCTTTACGCAAAACCAGATGCTCGACAGGCCAGGTGCGTGTAGGGCCTGTCCGTATTTGCGGAAGAGATACGAGGGGTTAGTGCCTCTAATATTACACCGGGATAGAACTCTGTCCGTATTTTTGTAAGGGAAATTACTCTTGTGTTAGATCAGTCGTACTTAAAGAATTGGTACAAAAGTCAAGCTTTTGCGTAAAGAGTGAGATAAAGAAGGGGTAGCCCCCCTGATATACAGAAGAATTACTGTTTGTTTTAAGTTTTAATGCCAATTATTTATTTTCTTTTGGGAAACCTTGTTTATTTTTTTTTGGATTGTTTTTCTGTTCATAAGAAAAGGGAAAAACTTCTCATTTTGCACATAATACCTTTAGAAATTTCATACATGTTGAATTTTATTGCATCGTTTCGATCAAGATGACATTCCTTTTCGGAGGAAAATATTTCCTTATTATAAAATTATGCAAGTTATCATATACTAATAGCTTTTGGTGAGTAACATTCAAGTTACTACATTTTACATATCAAACAGTTCGTGGTAACGAACTGTAAGTAAGGAGCAACCCGGTTCAATAGTAACCGAAACTCTAAAAAACGGATTTTTGATACCAATAGATGCATCAGAAGAATCATATTTTAGTGCTCATTTCAAATATATAAGTTTCATCAAGTTTGGTCTTACCCATCAAAAGGTACGCGCCTGAGAAAATTTGGCTGATTTTCGAAAAAAGGGGAAAGACCCCCTAAAAGCTATAGAACCTTAATGAAAATCACACCATCATATTTAGCGTATCAGAGAACCCTACTATAGAGGTTTCAAGCTGTTATCTACAAAAATTTGGAATTTTCCATTTTTGGCCGAAAAGAGGTCACGGATGCGTTTTATTTGTTTTTTTGTTTTGTTTTTTTTTTGTTTTTTTTTTTCTTTTCCCCAGGGGTGATCGTATCGACCCAGTGGTCCTAGAATATCGTGGGAGGGCTCATTGGAACGGAAATTAAAAGTTTTAGTTCCCTTTTTAAGTGACCAAAAAAATGGAGGGCAACTAGGCCCCCCCCACGCTCATTTTTTCCCAAAGTCACCCGATCAAAATTTTGAGATAGCCATTTTGTTCACCATGGTCGAAAATATTATAACTATGTCTTTTAGGATGACTTAATCCATCGAAGCCCCCAGGGGAAGGGCTGAAAATTATGAACTTTACCCAATGTTAACATATAGTATTGGTTATTGGGAAGTGTACAGACGCTTTCAGGGGGATTTTTTTCTGGTTGTGGGGGTTGGGGGTGGATCGGGGTTTATATGGGAAGATCTTTTCATGAAGGAAGTTTTCATGGGGAAAGGGACATTGCTATGAAGGGGGCGCCGGATTTTCCATCATTATTTTAAAAAAAATCAGAAATTAAATATAAAAAAACAAGTTTTTCAACTGAAAGTAAGGAGTAACATCAAAACTTAAAACGAACAAAAAATATTAGCTATATGATTGGGTTCACCTTCTAGTCAATACCTCGCTCTTTAAGCCAAAGATTTTTTAGTACTTTCATAAGAGCTATTTATTCTAATTAACGGCCTGTGTGATTGAGGGGTCATTTTTAAAGAATTGGAACAAAATTCGAACTTTAGCTTAAAGAGCAAGGTATTGACTAGGGTCACGCAAGTTAATTTGTAAATTACGACAGAACCAAATTTTTTTATTTATTCAGAATCAGCATGGATAATAAGCTTTACTGTATCAGAAGTTGTAAACATAACTTTTTTAGAGTTTTGGTTTCTGCAGACGAGGGTTGCTTTTTCCTTATATTTTGTTACTACGAACTGTTAAACCAACCATCTTAAATGTGGGGGAGCGGGGGAGGGTATTACTCCCTCCTTCAACTCCCGTTCTTTACATTCACGTTTAATACTCGTAAAACGATGCTTATCGAATAATATCTTACTTGAAAAAAAAACACCCCTCGAATATTTATTAGGGGAGTTTGGTTTAGAATATAAGAAATTATTTACAGCATCGTCACTTCTACGGTTTCAAAAATGATTTTGCCGAACAAACCTGTTTTACAGGGATATTCTTAAGGATGTCAGTATGGAGGCGATGTCCCACAGAAAACAAGAAGGCATTAAGCATTGGATTAAAAACGGGAAATGAGAAATACCACCACTTAGAATCGGTAAAAACAAAACTTTTGGTAGCAGTCTCCATCCCTCCCCCCCCCCCCCAACCTAAAACAAATTTCAGGCGATAGTCATAATGCTCCGCCCCTACATTTTCTACTCTGTGCTGGTAGACATGTGAATGTGAACTCTTATGCTACGTAGAAAAAGGGAGGGGCGTTATCATTACCGCCACCAATACTTCAGAGATAGACCACGCGATTGTCGCAATGGGAGGGGTGCTATCCTTCCCACCACCAATACTTAATACATAGACCAAAAATAAACCTGAGAAACAAGAAGAATTAGAGATTTATTTCTACATTCTTCATCCCGAAAAATTATTCTATATTTGTATTTCTATATATTTTCACTACCAAGTAACTACATGTTTTTTTCGCTCGATAGATTTTTGGTACACTTCGGGCTAAGAATTTCCGTTTTCACGCCACTAATTGGCGAAAAATGCTACTCTGTTTTGGGACATTCTGGGTCAGTAATTACTAGTCATTTCTGGTAATTAGAAAGGTCAGTAGAACATTCAAATTCATTTCTAATGATCCTTCTTTGAAAATTCTAGAACCATCGACTTGATGCGATCACCCCTAGGAAAAAAAAAACAATCGAACAAATAAACCGGCATCTCTGACCATCCTTCTTGCAGAAAATACGAATTTCATACTTTTGTAGATAAGGGCTTGAAACGTATACAATAAAGTTCTATATTGTGATTTTATGTGCAATTTTCATTTAAATCACTCGCCTTTTTGGGTTACTCTCCATTTTTTTCGAAAATTGAATACAGTTCCTCTGGCTCATAACTTATAATGGATAAATTTAAACTTAATTAGTCCCTTGCCACCAATTACGTAGTATTAAAATAAATAAACATGAAACCTAATATCTCAATTTAAATGTCGATAAAAATAAAGTTCCTAGCATCACCCTTCTCCTTATCCTGATAAATTTCCCGATGGCGCTTATAAACTAATCCCCTGCCCTCTCCACCTTTCGTGCCGGTAAGAATTAGAATGAAATCTTTTATGTTACAAAAAAAATATATTTTAGAAACAAAAAATAAGCTATACAACCGTAGTGTCCTTATTCAGGCTTAGTCATAGGCCACGACATCGCGCGGCCTAAGTTAAGAACGATGTTGGCACAGTGCGTTATTTTTTTTTCTTTAGACCAGGACACTTTGTATCGCAGGAGTTGTCGTAGAAACTTCGAAAGGGCTCATTCGATTGGATATTGGAAACTAACGCCCCTTCCACACCCACCATTTCTCCAAACACATCCAATCAAAGTTTTGAGATAGCCATTTTGTTCAGCGTAGTTGATTTCCAGATATAAATTATGTTTTTGAGGTGGACACTGCCCCACAGCCCTTAGGGCAAGGAATGTAAGTTATGACCTGGGGGCATATAAGGTTTTTATAGAAAGCATTGTCGTAGAAACTTCAAGAAAGGATCATACGATTGGAAATTCCAAGGGCTAGTGCCTTTTTAATAGCCGAAAGTGATCGGAGGGCAACTAACCCCTCTCACGCCTACCTTTTCCCCAAACAGATTTAATCAAAATTTTGAGATAGCCATTTTGTTCAACACAGTTGAAAGTTCTTTAAATTAGGTCTTTAGGGATGACACTCCCTCAGTTTTTTCAGCATTACTAAAAGGTTCAGTAACTATGCGTAGCAATAGTTGTAGTAGCAGTAGTAGCAATAGTTGCAGTATACAAATAGCTCCTTTTTTTCAACATCCCCTTTAACACACAATGAAATTTAATTTAATACCATCAACTGGTCCTGAAGTATTGCTGATACGTCCTCTTGCCAACCTATATAGGCATAGTGTGTTTCGATTTATTTCAATACAGTTACAATATCACCCAAACTTTTCACCTTAATACCTTTAGGTTTATTTGTTGTAATAGTAGCACCAGTAAATATAGTAGTAGGAGTAGGAGTACAGTTCATAGTAGTAGTCTTAGCTTTAGTAGCAGTAGTAGTATTAGCAGTAGTTGTAGGAGTAGAAGCGTTATTATTATGATGCAAATATTCTCTTTTGGTTATTTCAACATCCCCAACAACAAGCGTTGTAAGTTTTAACTTCATACACAAACATGTTCCAGAGATATTGCTGATATGCCCTTTTAACAACCTGCAGTATGAATGGCAGGTTGCTATCCCTACAACAAAAATATTCTCTGAAAATTTCACCTTCTTACTTTAATAGGTTGTGGATTTTGAGCTAGCCAGAAGACACTATGTGTATCATTTAATGCTGCTTCTACGGCTACTGTAACTAACAGTACTAATTGCATTAAGTTGAAATTTTTTAGGGAACGTTTAGGAGGAGTTTCAATTAAGCGAAAACCTATATGCATGCAGTTATTGAAAGGGCATAAAAGCACTAGAGGGCATATGAGGACATAGGCAGCGATGCTCTTTCATTGCCAGTAATATCATTGATACTTTAAAGAAGCTAATAAGATTGAAAATTAAAAGTCAAAGTGCCCTCTTAAGAGTCAAAAATGATTGGAGGGCAATCAGCCTTCCTCTTTAGCTCATAATTTTCCAGACACTTCTAATCAAAATTTAAGACATCCATTTTTTTCAGCATAGCTGAATGGTCTAGTAATTATATCTATAGGTTTAATGCGAAAGTAACCCCCCCCCCCCCACAGCTATGTAATTTGCCCATTATGCTTAAAAACTAAATGTTGCTTTAAAATTAAATCAAAGCAAACTGCGTGTATTCTGGTTGCCAATAGGACATCTCAGCAATATAACAAGAAGGACTTAGGGTATTAAGTTCAAAATTTTCGGGGCTACTTCTGTTACTACTTCTGCTCTTAAAATTTTATTACATTAAAAGAATTTAATTGTACCCAGGCTGTGAAAGAGCATAGATATATTTTTTGGGGAATGGTATGAACTTTTATTTATTAGGTCAACTACAGGGTGTATATGACTAATTTAATCTCTACTATTTGTGTCCTGATTTTCAAAAGAGTTTATGTTGTTAAGAATTGCTGAAAAAGTTTCTCCAGCATATAAATAGCAGGCCAAACTACGTATAAATTCTTAAAGGAAAACCAGAAAGATTCAAATTATTATTTTCTTTTTCCCTGAAAAAGACTATATCAATATAAAACGAACACAAATTAATTAAAAAATGTTGTTCCACAAAATAAATTTTTCAAAAAAACTAAAGAACTCCATTAAACCAAAAATAAACAAAATAGAATCAAATAATCTACCAACCATCCAACTACCACAAACCAGTATCAAACAATAGATGAAACCCAAAACGAATAGAAATTAAGATAAATAACAGAGTCAAACTCAAAACGAGCAGAAATTAATATGAGTAGGGTTCAAAATCCCAATGCTTTCTGAAAGCCAGAATTCAATTTGCACTTTACTAAAAAAAAACTCTTAAATGTTTTCACTTTTATATCTTTAAGAAATAGAATATTGATTAAAAATTTTAGGAATAAATATCAGCATATGTATATAAAACTGGCAATGCACATTCATTTAATTTTTTTTCAATAAAGTACAAATTGTATTCTGGCTTTTAGAAAGCATAGGCGTTTTGAACTAGGAAGAAAAATAAAAGAAATAAACAAACGAATATACTCCTGTATCCTAAGAAGACATCTTCAGCACTGAAAACTGTAAAGAATTTACCACCCCCCCCGCCCAAAAAAAAAAAGAAAATGAAATCAAAAAAGAAAAAAAAGAAAAAAAAACAAATATGTACAATCCAGAAGCAACTCAAATTTTCTGAGTTTGATAAGAGTAACTAAGTGGAGATGTAGAAGAAACCTTGACAGTAAGAAAAAGAACTCATATTTTTCAACATTCACAGAGAGTACAATAGTGGAGAGAGAAGTGGCAACAAAATTAACAGAATCAAAAAGCCCTCTCTGGGTGTTATTAATTAGGAGGACGACATCTGCATGAACTAGGCTTGAACCATTAGGGTCTTCCTAAAAGTAAATCTTTAGAAGATTGTCCAAATATTAGACAAACCAAGTTTGGAAATAGAAGAAGGTATTCATCCCCCTTTGTCTCAGGCCCTGCCCCACTTGAAATAAAGAGTGTGAATGATTATCATCAACAGTTTTAAGACGGAGAAAAGATTTCCTATAACAACACTTTAGGGGTGGACTATAAGAAAAATTATGATCATTAATACATGCAATACAAATATCATTAACATCATTGGGAGCAAGAAAATTAAAAAGTTTCAGTATTCACAACTGGGTTGAAAGCTCTGGATGACTCAAGAGCACGTTTGTACAAGGCATTTACTCTTTTAATGTTATCTTGAAATGTTATTTCCTAATCAATTTTTTTTTATTTGACACTAGTCAGTTGCACTCGTTAGGGTTATTTCTCTTAATTGTCTTCAGGTAGTGTCAAAACATCATTAAGATCACGAGTTCAACGAAGTGTAACAGTCCTAAATCTCTGCAAAATTTAGTTATGTGTCCTTTTATATAAATTAATCAAAAAAACTTTTTGCTCAAACTAAGTTGTTCAAAAATAAGTAAAGAGCTCCATTAAACCAAAACTGAACAAAAATAGAAACAAATAATCTACTAAGCATACAACTACTACAAATCAATATCAATAAATAAACTAAACCCAAAACCAAACAGAAATTAAAATAAGTCAAACTCAAAACGAGCAGAAAATAATCTGAGTATAGTTCTAAACCCTATGCTTTCTAAAAGCCAGAATATAATTTGTACTTTACTTAAAAAAATTCAAATGAATTTACTGAAAACTTGAGCATTGTCAGTTCAATATACATGTGCTGATACTTAGTCCTTAAAATCTTAATTAAATTTTGTTTTCTTAAAGTTATAAGTAAAAACATTAAAAAAAATTTCTGAATTTGCGGGGGAATTTGTTTGGGGGGGGGTGATCATCCTCTAAGACATAATATCCAGAACTTTCAACTACGCTGAAAAAAATACTATCTCAAAATTTTAATTGGATGTGTTTGGGGAAATGGTGGGCGTGAGAGGGGTGTTAGTTGCGGATTAAAATTGGTACTACAAGCCCATTATCAGTTTCTACAAGCCCATTAAAATTGGTACTAGCTCTTTCAATTTCCAGTCGAATGAGCCATTTTTGAAGTCTCTACGAAAACGGTTTCTATAAAAACCTTATATGCCCCCGGGCATAAATTACAACCCTTGCCCTGAGTGGTTTTTGGGGTTTATCATTCTCAAAATCATGATTTCCAGAACTTTCAACTACTTTGAACAAAATTGCTATCTCAAAATTTTAATTGAATGTATTTGGGGAAATGGTGGGCATGAGAGGGAGGTTATTTGGGGGGTAGAGGGGGTTTAAGGGCTCATTCGATTGGAAACTGAAAGGGTTAGCGCCCTTTTCAATAGTCGAAAGTGATTGGAGGGCAACTAACACCCCTCTCACGTCCACCATTTCCCCAAACAGATCCAATCAAATTTTGAGATAGCATTTTGTTCAACGTAGTTGAAAGTTTTGGATATTATATCTTTGAGGATGATCAGCCCCCCCCCACCACTAATTCCCCCTCAAATTCAGAAATTTTTTTAAATGTTTTTACTTATAACTTTAAGAAAACAAAAATTAATTAAGATTTCAAGGAATAAATATTAGCATATGTATATTAAACCGGCAGTGCACATTTTTTCAGTAAATTCATTTGATTTTTTTTTCAGCAAAGTACAAATTATTTTCTGGCTTTTAGAAAGCATACGGTTTACAACTCTACTCAGATTAATTTCTGCTCCTTTTGAGTTTGACTTATTTTAATTTCTGTTTGTTTTGGGTTTAATTTACTTGACTGATTTGTGGTAGTTTTATCCTTGGTAGACTATTTGTTTCTATTTTTGTTCATTTTGGGTGTAATTGAGTTCTTATATTGTGGGAAACACTTTTAATTAATTTCTGTTCGTTTTATATTGACATAGTCATAAAAAAAATAGGGATTTTGAAACCTACTCATATAAATTTCTGCTCGTTTTGAGTTTGACTCTGTTATTTATTAAATAAAAAAACAAGTTTTTTAAATTGAAAGTAAGGAGCGACATTAAAACTTAAAAAGAACCGAAATTATTCCGTATATGAGGGGGTTCGCCCCCAAGTTATTGTCTTAAAAAATAAAGTTGTGAGACAGAGTCAAACTTCAGCGTATAGAGCGAGGCGCTGAGGAGGGGACAGCCCCTTTCATATACGGAATAATTTCTGTTCGTTTTAAGTTTTAATGTCGCTCCTTACTTTCAATTTAAAAAACTTGACGTAAGTTTATAAGTTATGACGTAACTTACGAATTAACTTACGTAACGAACTTCTATATTTGTATGCTTTTATTACGCATGTTAGGGATTTTACTCCTAGTCAATACCTCGCTCTTTACGCTAAAGTTCGAATTTTGTTCGAATCACAAACCCCTGAATCATAAAGGCCATTTAATTGGAATAGATAGCTTTTTTGAAAGTACTAAAAAAACCTTAGCTTAAAGGGTAAGGTATTCACTGGGGGGCAGACCACTTTATATAAGTAATAATTTCTGTTTGTATTAAGTTTTCTTTTTGCTACTTATTTCTATTTGAAAAAACTTGTTTTTTTATTTAGCTATTAATCTTTTTTAAACAATGCTGGGAAATCAGGCACCCCCTTCATAAAAATGTCCCGTCCCCCACCGAAGCCTCCTCCATGGACAGTTTCTCCCCCGACCCCCCCCACCAGAAAAAAATCCCTCCTGAA
Organism: Artemia sp. Qi Xiang Cuo; assembly: GCF_049724085.1. Classification (NCBI taxonomy): domain Eukaryota; kingdom Metazoa; phylum Arthropoda; class Branchiopoda; order Anostraca; family Artemiidae; genus Artemia; species Artemia sp. Qi Xiang Cuo. Next base: position 65,682,984 of record NC_142799.1, on the reverse strand, counting down.
ACGTCTGTATACTTCCCATTTACCAATACTATATATAAACAATGGGCAAAGTTCATAGTTTGGAGTCCTTCCCCCGAGAACTGTGGGGGATTAAGTCATCCTTAAAGACATATTTATTAGATTTTCGACAATGCTGAACAAAATGGCTATCTCAAAATTTTGATTGGGTGACTTCGGGGAAAAATGAGCATGGGAGGGGGCCAAGCTGCCCTCCAAGTTTTTTGGTCAATTAAAAAGGGCACTAGAACTTTTAATTTCTGTTTAGATGAGCCCTCTCACGATATTCTAGGTCTACTGGATTGATACGATCACCCCTGGGAAAAAAATAAATAAAATAAACACGCATCAGGGATTTCTTCTGGCAAATTTCTTCTGGACATTTTTGCAAATAGGAGCTTGAAACTTCTATAGTAGGGTTTTCTAATACGCTGAATATGATGGTGTGATTTTCATTAAAGTTCTAGGACTTTTAGGGGCTGTTTCCCCCTTTTTTCAAAAATATGGCAAATTTTCTCAGGTGCGTAACTTGTGATAGGTAAGACTAAACTTAATGAAACATATATATTTGAATTCAGCATAAAATTCCGATTCTATTGAAGTATCTATTGGTATCAAAATTTCGGTTTTTAGAGTTCTGGTTACTATTGAGCCGGATCGCTCCTTACATACAATTCGTTACCACGGACTGTTTGATTATTCTACGTTTTTTATTGTATTATAATTGTTTTTCTTATTTTATTATAATAGTAGGAAAGACAAACGTGTTTTCATTCACTTTTTTTGTCAGGCATTTTTAACCAAAAACTTAAAAATAAATGCTATATTAGACCACATGGCGGAATAATATGACATTATTTTGATAGAAGTAAATAATGTCATGTTTAGCGCCACTAAACATGACATTATTGATCGCTAAACAGTAGTCTTTGAGCTAAGCGTACTTTGAGATTATTATTTGGAATTTTTCAAAGTTATTTGAAAAGCTGTGTGTGGCGCTGCTGCCCTATGTTAGATTCTTATTAATCCTTTCATGTTTTTGGCAATGAAATGCAAAGAAGCTATTAATCGATTATCGGTGAAAAGAAAATGAATAAAATACCAAAATCTAACTCAGTCACTTATAGCTGTCTCTAATAAGATAAAAAAAAATATGTGTTAAGAGATTGAATTATAATGAAACGCAGATAATCCATGCGGTATACATCCAATCAAAACCCTGTTTTTGTTGGGATGACTTTTTGACCTTGAATGACCAATATGGGAAATCCGGCGCCCCCTTCATAGCAATGTCCCTTCCCCCATGAAAACTTCCTTCATGTACCTCACCTCTATCACTATTGACTCTTGAAAGGAAACTAGAACTTAAATTTCAACCAAATGAGACGCCTCTAAGGCTTATACAACCATCCCTTCCATAAGAATCTTAAATGACCAAGGGTCATAACTTACAACCCTCGGCCTCAGGCTCCGGTGGTTTATATCAACCTCAAAAGCCTTCTTATAGGATATTTGGATTATTTTGAATAAAATGACTGTCTCAAAATATCTATTGGATACATCTCAAGAAAACGCGACGAAATTGTGCGTTTGGGAGGGGGGGGGGTAGTTGCGCTCTGATCACTTTGACTCTTAGAAAGGGCACTAGAACTTATGATTGCCAATCCAATGAGTCCCCTCTAAAGCATGTACGACCACCCTTTTTATAAAAACCTTATATGCCCCAAGGGCGTAGCTTAAAATCCTTTCTCTGAGAGCTGTAGAGGGGGGGGGGGTGTTTCTTCCTCACAGATATAATTTCCAAAACCTTCAACTACGATGAATAAAATTGAATTCTCCAAAAAAAAAATTTGGAGGTGTTAAGGCAAATGCTGAGCGTGGACAGGGGGGGGGGTTGTTTGCTCTCAGGTCACTTTGACTCTTAAAAAGGGCACTATAACTTCCATGCGACCGCCCATTCAATTAAAGCCTCATATGCCCTCATATGAGGGCATATGAGGCATTATATCAGACATTTTTATATGTCCTTTGGACTACTTTGGAAGAAATCGTTATCTCATCATTTCAATCAGGTGCGTTTGGTGAAAGGAGGGGTTGCAGAAGAGGAAGGGGGAGAGGGCTAAATGCCGTCAGTAGTGAGGCCTCTATTGATTCATGGATATGCCCTCCCCGGTTTCATGGACATGCCCTGCCTTTTTCCATAGGATTTCAAGCGCATGCCCTCCCTTTCCCATAGGACTCAAGCGCATGCCCTCTGACGTCACTGCGTACCTGTTTCTATGTAAAGTCCCACCCCAAGCAAGATTCTCATCCTTGGCAAGAGTCCAGAGATGTTTCAATTACTTGGTATGTGGTCCGTATAATAGAAAAGCAGTAATAATAAGTGAAGTTCCTAGCTCTTGCACCTCTTTCTAGGCGACATTCCCATCCTTGCAAAGTTAATTACTTGGAATGTGGTCCGTATACACAAGTTTTAATAATAAGCTCCCAACCCGTCACCCCTGTTTCTAGCGCATGCCTCTTAGGTCACGGTGCACAACTCTGTTTCAAGCGCATGTTACACCACGCGGCACACCCATTGCCATTAAAAGGTTAGATAAGTGGAGCGACCAGCCCCTCGCACCTACGCAATGCGGTTACTGGTTCTGTTAAAGGGAACACACTTGGCAAGACTCCATGACACAACCCTCGAGACTCCAATGACATCATATGAATTACCTTGTTGCAAACGGACAAGTCTAATATGCTTGACGCAATTTTGTGTAACCCTACCACAGGAACCCATGGGGGTTATCCCCGCTTGTAACGTAACGACACCTGAAAACCCCAAAGCATTCTTTTTTCATCAACTTAATGGCGGCACACACTTTATGTAAGGTCGGCGCATCCCTTACTGCCAGATATTACGATTTTGACATTTTTCGTCCAAAAGCCTCAAGACATTTTGTTTTCCGGCGTTTCATTTTTTCGCTCAAAACACCTTTTATATTTTTTCTTCTAGAGTTCTTCACCCCGCCAGGACTCGAAAGGTCATTCCCTTCCAATGGTACAACGCCCCAAGCAAGTCGTCCATGAAACCTTTGCCAGTATTTAGTATCTTGAACCATATTCTAAAAATAAACTATTGCACGACACCCGAGTTTTCCCATTTTTGGCACTCGCTAGAACAGCATATTTACTGCCATTTAGCACGCACTTGGGAGAACATCTCTTTACAGGGGACATTTGTTCTCATGGAATTTTTAGCAAAAAAAGGGAAATGCGTGTTTAAATTATGTAAACACCTAGGTATGAGAGACGCGTCCCAAACAATAAATCATAAAAACACAGAGATTGTAAATAAAAAAAATGAAAAGCATTAACCATCGAACGCACAGTGGGGGAGTTTGATGTGTGTCTACTCGATCCTGGGACGGAATCCGGGCTTCGGCTAGGCAATAAAAGAGGCTAAAGACGGTGTCGCTCGAGATAATTTAAAGGTAGTAATAATAGGGAAATTATCGTTGATTTTCTACGGCAACCCTCTAACGTCAGAGCATCCCTGTTTCTAGCACTCAGCTAGCAAGATTCGCGCACTGACAAGATTCCCGCCCTGACAAAATTTCAGCCATTGATACATTGTTTATCCGAAAGAGCCCTGGATTTCAAAAGATCAGGTCTAATATGAATGACGCAAGTGTATCTAAGAAATTATACTATAAGAACCCTATTGATCCCCTGAACGGCACACACAAACGCGTGTTGTGTGCTAACGGAGATGCATATCTTAATCAAAAATACCTAATGGGAGAGCTTGGAAGATCATCTTGCGAGAAAGGTAGATGTCCAAACCGATAAAAAGTATGCTTATGGTCCCGAGCGGAATGGCGCTACGACACTGTTTTCACACTAGCACCAACTCTCCACATGACACCCCCCTTTTTTTCTTTACTAGTGTTTGATATTCTAAGTATTTCACCTCACGATGTTACACTGTTACTGCCCCTGTGACATACCCGTGACATCAAACCCCCCCACCCGAAAAAAAACATTTTTTCAGACACTTCTTATTAAAAAATTTTTTTCGAGTCATTCATTTGGGTTTCCGCAAGCAATTTGGTCCCACAGTACCACACTATTACTACTCTAAGACACCTCTCTGTTATCGCCCCGTCTCCGAACAAAACATTTTTCAGACATTTCTCGTTAAAAACTTAATTTCAAGTCATTCATTTGGGTTTCCGCAAGCAATTTGGTCCCACAGTACCATACTATAACTACCTTAAGACACCCCTCTGTTATCGCCCCATCTCCCCACAAACTATTTTTTTCAGAGATCTCTCTTGAAGCATTTTATTTCAAGTCATTCATTTGGGTTTTCGCGAGCAATTTGGTCCCACAGTACCACACTATAACTACTCTAAGACACCCCTCTGCCATCACCCCATCTCCCCAGAAAACACTTTTCAGACAATTCTTGTTAAAATTTTTATTTCAAGTCATCCATTTGGGGTTTCGCAAGCAATTCGCGCCATAGTACAGCACTATAACTACTCTAAGACACCCCTCTGTCGTCGCCCCATGTCCCCAAAAAATACTTTTCAGACATTTGTTGTTAAAAATTTTATTTCAAATCATTCATTTGGGTTTTCGCAAGCAATTCAGCCTACAGTACCACACTATAACTACTCTAAGACACCCCTCTGTCATCGCCTCATCTCCCCACAAAACACTTTTAAGGCATTTCTTGTTAAAAATTTTATTTTCAACTCATTCACTTGGGTTTTCGCGAGCAATTCAGCCTACAGTACCACACTATAACTGCTCTAAGACACCCCTCTGTCATCACCCTATCTCCCCACAAAACATTTTTTCAGACATTTCTCGTTAAAAATTTTATTTTCGAGTCATTCATTTGGGTTTTCGCAACCAATTCAGCCTAAATTACCACACTATAACTACTCTAAGACACCCCTCTGCCATCACCCCATCTCCCCATAAAACACTTTTTAGACATTTCTCGTTAAAAATTATACTTCAATTCAATCATTTGGGGTTTCGCAGGCAATTCGGCCTACAGTGCCACACTATAACTACTCTAAGACACCCCCTCTCATCGCCCCATCCCCCAAAAAACACTTTTCCGACATTTCTTGTTAAAAATTATACTTTAACTTATTCAATTGGGGTTTCCAAGCAATTCAGCCTACAGTACCACACTATAACTACTCTAAGACACCCCTCTGTCATCGCCCCATCTCCCCACAAATCATTTTTTCAGACATTTCTCGTTAAAAATTTTGTTTTCAAGTCATTCATTTGGGTTTTTCGCAAGTAATTCATCCTACAGTACCACACTACAACTACTCTAAGAAATCCCCTCTCGTCGCCCCATCCCCCCAAAAAAACTTTTCAGACATTTCTTGTTAAAAATTTTATTTCAAGTCATTCGTTTGGGATTTTATTTCAAATCATTAATTTGGGTTTTCGCAAGCAATTCAGCCTACAGTACCACACTATAACTACTCTAAGACACCCATTTGTCGTCGCCTCATCTCTCCAAAACACTTTTCAGACATTTCTTGTTAAAAATGTTTCTTCAAGTCATTCATTCAGGGTTTTCGGAAGCAATTCAACCTACAGTGTCATACTATAACTACTCAAAGACTCCCCTCTTTCATCGTCCCATATCCCCAAAAACACTTTTCAGACATTTCTCGTAAAAAATGTTATTTTCAACTCATTCATTCGGAATTTCGCAAGCAATTCGCGCCATAGTACAGCACTGTAACTACTCTAAGACATCCCCTCTCATCGCCCCATCCCCCCAAAAACACTTTTCAGACATTTCTTGTTAAAAATTTTATTTCAAGTCATTCGCTTGGGTTTCGCATGCAAT
>NC_142799.1:65654609-65672109 GCF_049724085.1 Artemia sp. Qi Xiang Cuo | reverse complement strand
AGTAATAGTGTAACATCGTGAGGTGAAAATGCTTAGAGTATCAGACACTAGTAGAGAAAAAAAGGGAGGGGTGTCATGTGGAGAGGTGTTGCTAGTGTGAAAACAGTGTCATAGCGCCATTCTGCTCTGGACCATAAGTATACTTTTTATCGGTTTGGACATCTACCCTTCTCGCAAGATGATCTTCCAAGCTCTCCCATTACGTATTTTTGCTTAAGATATACATCACCGATAATACACAAAACGCGCGTGTGTGTACCGTGCTGGAGGTCCATGGGGTTATTTTAGTCTAGTTTGTGAGATACACTTGCGTCATTCATATTAGACCTGATCACGGGAAATCCAGGGGTCTTCCGGCAAAGCAATGTATCAATGGCTGGAATTTTGTCAAGGCGCGAATCTTGTCAGTGCGCGAATCTTGCTAGCTGAGCGCTAGAAACAGGGATGACCTGACGTTAGAGGGTTGCCGTACAAACTCAATGATAATTTTCCCATTACTACTAGCTTTAAATTATCTCGGGCAAGACCGTTTTTTAGCCTCTTTTGTCGCCTAGCCGAAGCCCGGATTCCATCCCAAGAATGAGTAGACACAGACCAAACTCCCCCCCTGCGCGTAGGATGCCCGGATTCCATACCCCAAAAAGAGTAGACACAGACCAAACTCCCCCACAGCGTACGGGGAGAGCGGGAACAAGAATTTCTCGAAATAGAATTTCCCCTCCTTTGCGTGTTTTGATATTTTGGTGAAAAATACCCCCCCCCCTTGGGAGTATTTTGGGCTGAGACAAACCGCTCGGGGGGACTGGACACTTCCAGTCCCTCCGAGAGACTGAAACCCAAATTTTACAGTAAACACGCCGTTCTAACGAGTGCCAGAAAATGGGGAATCTCAGGTATCATGCAATAGTTTATTTTTAGAGTATGGTTCAAGATACAAAATACTGGGAATGATTTCATCGACAACTTGCTTGGGGCGCTGTACCGTTGGAAGGGAATGACCTTTCGAGTCCTGGTGGGGTCAAGAACTCTAGAAGAAAAATATGAAAGGTGTTTTGAGCGAAAAAGTGAAACGCCAAAAAACAAAATGTCTTCAGGCTTTTGGGCGAAAAACGTCAAAATCGTATTATATGGCAGTGAGGGATGCGCCGACCTTACATAAAGTGTGTGCCGCCATTAAGTTAATGAAAAAAGAACGCTTTGGGGGTTTCGGGTTTCGTTACGTTACAAGCGGGGATTCCTCCATGGGTTCCTGTGGTAGGGTTACGCAAAATTCTATCAAGTATATTAGACCTGTCCGTTTGAAACGGGGTAAGTCGTATGACGTTATTGGAATCCAGAGGGGTGTTTCATGGAGTCTTGCCATCTATTATTAGGAAATTCACTTATTATTACTACTTTTCTATTATACGGACCAAATTCCAAGTAATTGAAATATCTCTGGACTTTTGCCAAGGATGGGAACCTTGCTTGGGGTGGGAATTTAAATAGAAACAAGGACGCAGTGACGCCAGAGGAGATGCGCTTGAATTCAACGGGAAAAGGGAGGATATGCTCTTGAAATCTATGCTCTATGGAGGATATGCTCTATCTAAAAGGGAGGATATGCTCTATGGAAAAAAGGGAGGGCATGTCCATGAAACTGGGGAGGGCATGTCCATGAATGAATAGAGACCTCACTGCTGCCGTCCATCACTTTTGACGCTTGACAAGGAAACAGAACTTCCAATTTTCAACCAAATAAGCCTCTTCTAAAGCTAAACAACCATCCCTTCAATAAAAACTTTACATACCTTCTGGGCATAACTTACAACCCTTGCCCCTAATCTCTGGGGTTTGTTTTAACCCCGAAAGCCTTGTTTTATCTATATTTTTAGACTATTTTGAATAGAATGGCTATCTCAAACTTTCTATTAGATGCAGTTCGGGATAATACGACGTGTGTGTGTGTAGGGGGGACTGCCATCCGTTCACTGTGACTCTTAAATAGAGCACTAGAGCGTCTGATTATCAATACAAGGAGCCCCCTCCAAAGTTTATATGACCATGCTTTCTATAAAAACCTATATGCCTCCAAGGCATAACTTACAACCCTTGCCCTGAGGGCTGGGGGGATTTGTTATACTCAATTACATAATTTCCAGACCTTTCAGATACGTTGAACAAAATGGCTATCTCAAAGTTTTGATTGGAAGTGTTTGGGGAAATGATGGGCGTGGGGGGGGGTTCATTTGCCTCCTGATCACTTTCAACAAATAAAAAAGACACTAGTCCGCTCAATTTCCAATCGAATGAGTCTTTTTAATGCTTCTACGACAAAACTTTCTATATAAACCTTATATGCCCCACGGACATAACTTACGAACCCTTGTCCTGAGGCCTAGGGGGGGATTAATCCTCAAAGACATAATTTCTAGACTTTTCAACTACTTTGAAAAAAAGAGCTATATCAATATGTTGATCGGAAATGTTTGGATAAATGATGGGCGTGGGGGGATTATCCATCCAATTACTTTTGACTGCTAATAAGGGCAATAGCCCTCTCAATTTCCAATCGAATGAGCCCTTTTTGAAGTTTTTACCACAACGCTTTGTACAAAAACCTTGTATGCCTCCAGGGCATACCTTACAACCTTAGCCCTGAGGGGTGTGAGGATTCACACTAAGACATAATTTCCTGACCCTTCAACTACGATCAAAAAAATGCTATATCAAAATGGTCATCGGAAGTGTTTGGGAAAATAATGGGCGTGGGACGGGACTTCCGGCCTCCGATCACTTTCGATTATTAACAGGGGCACTAGGCCTCTAAATTCCCAATTGAATGAGCCCTTTTGGAAATTTCTACGACAACACTTTCTACAAAAGCCTTATATGCCCCCAGGGCATAACTTACAAACTTTGCCCTGGGACTGTGGGGAGTTTGTCATCCTCAAAGACATAATTTCCAGACGTTTCAACTACGTTGACAAAGTGGCTTTCTCAAAATAACGATGAGATGTGTTCGGGAAAATTGTGGGCGTCAAAGTGAGGTTAGTTGTCATCCAATCAATTTCGACTGTTAAAAAGGGCACAAGCCCTTCAATTTCCAATTGAATAAGCCCTTTTTGAAGTTCCCACAACGACGCTTTCTATAAACGCGTTTTAAGCCCCCAGGGAAATTTACAAACCTTGCCCTGAGGTCAATCACTTTCGGCTATTAAAAGGGGCACAATCCCTTACAATTTCCAATCAAATGAGCCCTTTTTGAAGTTTTTACGACAACACTTTCTATAAACACCTTGTATGACCCCAGGCCATAACTCACAACCCTTGTCCTGAGATCTGCTGGGGGAGTGTCATCCTTAAAAATATAATTTCCGGAATTTTCAACTACGTTGAACAAAATGCCTATCTCAAAATTTTGATTGGATGTGTTTGGGGAAATGGTGGGCGTGAGAAGGGGGTTATTTGCCCTCCAATCACTTTTGACCATTGAAAAGGGCACTAGCCCTTTCAATTTCCAACTGAATAAGCCCTTTTTGAGGTCCCTACAACAACGCTTCCTATAAACACGTTTCATGCCCCCAGGGCATAACTTGCAACCCTTTCCGTAAGGGCTGTGACGTGTTTGTCATCCTCAAAGACATAATTTTCGGAACTTTCAACTACTTTGAACAAATGGTGTTTGGAGAAATGGTGGGCGTGATAGGGGGTTTAGTTGCCCTCCAATCACTTTCAACTATTAAAAAGAGCACTGGCCATTTCAATTTCCAATTAAATGATCCCTTCTTGAAGTTTCTCCGACAACGCTTTCTATAAAAACCTTATATTCCTCGGGGGTATAACTTACAACCCTTGCCCTGAGGGCTGTGGGGGAGTTTCATCCTCAAAGACATAATTTCCGGACTTTTCAACTACGTTGGACAAAATTCCCATCTCAAAATTTTTATTGGATGTGTTTGGGGAAATGGTGGGCATAAGAGGGGGGTTAGTTGCCCTCCAATCACTTTTGACTATTAAAAAAGACACTAGCCCTTTCAATTTCCAATTGAATAAGCCCTTTTTGAAATTCTTACAACAACGCTTTCTATAAACATGTCTTATGTCCCCAGGGCATAACTTACAACCCTTGCCCTGAGAGCTGTGAGGGGATTGTCATCCTTAAAGACTTATGTTCCGGACCTTTCAACTACGTTGAACAAAATGGCTAATTAAAATTTTGATTGAATGTGTTTCGGGAAATGGTGGGCGTGATAGTGGGGCTAGTTACCCTACACTCACTTTCGACTATCAAAAAGGGTACTAGCCCTTTCCATTTCCAATCAAATGAGCCCTTTTTGAAGTTTCTACGACAACGCTTCCTATAAAAACCTTATATGCTCCCAGGGCATAACTTTCAACCCTTGTCATGAGATCTGTGGGGGAGTTTCATCCTCATAAGTTCCGGACCTTTCAACTACGTTGAACAAAATGCCTATCTTAAAATTTTGATTGGATGTGTTTGGGGAAATGTTGGGCTTGGGATGGGTGTTAGTTGCCCTCCAATCACTTTCGACTATTAAAAAGGGCACAAGCTTTCCAAATTCCAATTGAATGAGTGATTTTCTAAGATACGAAGTGCCGTGGTCTAAAAGATAAAAACAAAAATAATACATTGTGCCAACATCGTTCTTTACTTAGGCAGCGCTATTACGCTGCCCCTGATTAACTTATCGCTGAAAAGGGTGAGTTTGCTTCAAAATTAAAAGAGGCCATAGTTATCCCTTTGCGTAAAGGAGGTCTGAAGACACATCTTTTGAACTGGACACCGATTTTGATGTTGTTTTTGTTTTCAAAGCTATATGAAAAGGTTATGCATAAAAGATTGTATAACCATCTGAATCTATATGGATTTCTCACAGAAACACAGTTTGGATTGAAGAAAGGCTATTTACGATACATGCAGTCCACCATCTCATAGATTTAGTTAAATCTACACTTGAAGCTTGGAAGCTGGTATTTTCAATTTTCATTGATTTTAGCAAAGCTTTTGATAATGTTGTTTTTAAGGTCTTATTGAGCAGGCTACGTTGTTTAGGTGTTCAGGATGTATCTTTGAATTGGTTTGAGTCTTGTCTTGGAGGGGAAACACTTAGAGTGAATGTTGATGGCTGCAAATCAAGAAGTTATGGAGTTTATTGCGGAGTTCCACAAGGTTCGGTGCTTGGGCCACTACTTTACCTAATTTATATAGATACTATGCAATTTTATATTCCTGGGACATTGATCACGCCCTTCGCGGATGTCTCTGTGTTTGCAGTAACAAAATCTTGCGAAAATCTTTTGATGGAAAAGGCAAATAAGTCCCTAATTGAACTGGCATGTTTTACGAGATGTAGCTGTCTATGTGTTAATGTTTCTAAGGCAAATTTCATGACTTCTTGAAGGATTGGTACTCCCATTTTCTTTAATAATAAAATATGTCTTAGTGATGTGTTCTTAAAACAAGCTTTTAGAGTAAAATGTTTAGGTTTTTGTCTTGATTGCAATTTGAGTTGGAAATTACACTGTGATTCAGTAGCAGCAAAAGTGGCAAAAGGATTGGGTCTTATAAGAAGGCTAAGAAATGAGCTTCCACCAAGAATTCTAATGATCCTTTATCATTTTTTTATCAGTACGTATTTTATCTTATGGTTGTTTTCTGTGGACTAATTCTTTTGTGTCAAGTTTCGACAGAGTTCAAATTTTACAAAATAAAGTTGACCGTGTCTTAGGAGATTATATGAGGTTTGAAAATAGTACTTTGAGTTACTTCACTAAAATGAAAATTCTAAATATTTATAATTTAAGAGATTATCAACTAGCTATTTTTGTTTATCAATGTTTGAATCGTTATGCGTAGGAGTGCTTTTGGTAAATTTTAAGTATAACCCGTTTTATCATCGTTATGAAACTAGACATTCTTCAGGGATAGTGTCTGAGGCTTGGAGTACTCAACCGCAGATCTTTATAGCTACGTTTTGAAAGACCACAGCTGTGGAATTCACTCCCTGAAGGTATAAAGGTGAGAGATAATGTTAGCCAGTTCAAGAGTGGGTTGAAACGTTATCTTCTGGGAAGTTGTTAATAATTTAAGTTGACTTAATTACGTCTCGCTAGCGATTCGTTTCCGCGTCATTTATGGTCTATTAGCGATATTGTTTAATAGTGTGTGCTAATATTTAAAAGTTGTCATATTTTTGCTACTTGTTTGCTTTTTTTTAATTTATAGGTGAAGTATGAATATATACTAGTAGATTATAAAGATGAAAACAACCATCATATACAACCCAATGGGTTTTCCCGATGATTGTGGAAAGATTATGCAAGCATTATTTTGGTTAGTAATTTTTTTTTTCTCTCTCTCTCTCTCTCTCTCTCTCTCTCTCTCTCTCTCTCTCTCTCTCTCTCTCTCTCTCTCTCTCTCTCTCTCTCTCTCTCTCTCTCTCTCTCTCTCTCTCTCTCTCTCTCTCTCTCTCTCTCTCTCTCTCTCTCTCTCTCTCTCTCTCATGGTAGACCAGTTCGACTTTAAATCTTTTGATCTTAAATAGTTTCATAATTTATCTCAACACATTTCTGGTTCACTTAAAAACCTGTACGTCTAGTTCGGCATAAGGCTGCAAGAAAACAAGGCTTCTATTCCATCGCCCAACAAAGCTTGAAAATGTCAAGGAAGCTCAAATCCTCTTTATATTTCTTGGTATACTTCACCTGAAACAACTCAATAAATTACAAACAGCAATAAGGAAGAATGACATTCAATCTTGAACAAACGGCTTCCATGATAAGGCTATTGCTGTGACTCCCATTTCTTCTGTCCGTGTTCACTCCGAAAAGTTTCATCTTCTTCCACTTACCAGACCCCTATGTTTCAAATAAACTTAATATGACTGGAAAAATTCCTGAATCAGAGAACCGTTGACGAAATAACAAAAGAGGGTTTTGAAGATCTTTTATGCTATATACACTGAAACAGGCAATATTAAGAAAATGAAAGATAAAAAAGAGTCTTTCCTTTTTTTACTTTTAAGCTTAGTATGTCAATTTACTTATAGAGCTTATTATTTATTTTTTGCTGTTCACCCACCTTACAAATTCGTTTCTTGCTTGGAACTAATATTTATTATTGGTAGATACAAGTACCCGCCAGAATGTTTAGGCTGAGGAGGAAGGGATATCAAATATCAAAGAGCTTAAAGGTTCTAGATAGAATATCTTAGGCTCTTTGATAGAATATCAAAGAGCCTAAAAACTCGTTTAAATTCTTATTTTCCAAAATTGTCGTGAATAGAGTGTCACTACCTTTTAATACGAGAATAAGGAGGTAATCATGTATGTTTTGTAACAAACCACTTGAAACTGCAAGTACGCCTGTGATCAATGGCGTATCAAGGATTTTTGTTGGTGGGGGGGGGGGTGTTCACAATGAAAAACTTTTAGAAAGAACTTTAAAAACACGTATATATACATTTTGTTGCATTTTTACGAGTCAGAAAAATTTCAGAGGATGTTCAAGCCCGTTATCCCCCCCCCCCCCTGGATACGACATTGTCTGTGATTAAGCATAATATGCCTCGGTGCATACGCAATTTACAATAGGCTACACCAAAAATAAAAATTTGTACTTATAAGGAGACCAAAACAAAGAAAAAAAAATCTATAACATACTAACGAGACCAAACTTATACGGTTCTAACACCAATGGGCCTCATACGATAGTTAATAATTTACTCTATACGTGTGACTAAAATTTCAACTGCACTTGAGTGACTGCGCACACGCAAAAAAGAATCAAGTGATTTATGATCGTCCCAAGATTTCCAATATCTTTTTTTTTGCTTCAAATTGGTCCCCTGCCCCAAGATGGTAGACCCTCACCTGCAGATATCTGCGCTGCTCAGTCAGATAATAAATATGTCAATCCATTAAGCACAAAATCACAGTCAAATGAGCAGCCAAAAATCTTTTTAAAGTAATCTTTACAATCAAAGAGACGAGAGAGAGAGATAGGTGGGGAGAAAGAATGAGAAAAAAGGAAAAGAGAGAGAGAAAGAGATTAAGAGAGAGAAAGAGAGATAAAGTGAGAGTGATAGTGAGAGAGAAAAGGAAGAGATAGAGGGAGAGAGTGAGAGAGAAAGAGAGAGGGGGAGAGAAAAGAGTCTGACCGACAAACAGATAGACTGACAGAAATACAGAGGAACAGAGAGAAAGGGGGGGGGGCAGATATATGTTCAAGCGTGTTTATAATTCTTGTAACTATATTAATCTGCGTTTAAAAATTAATGTTGTGGTTATATTTTATCTTAAATTAATCGTCAGAGTAGAATCTGTTGCTCCAAAAATCTTCAAGTAAAACTAAAACAATGTGTTAAGTTAATTAGCCAATATCTTGAACCAGAATACTAATTAACCACACCCTAAATTTTACACTACACTATCACATAGTGTGTGATTATAAACAAATAAATTAATGGATATACCTTTGCTCCAAAAGCTGTGTAAAATATAAGCATGGCAATTAGTGTCACATGTCCTAGTGCTTTCTTGAATTTGGGATGCTTTTTTAGAGAAAAGTTTGGACACTTTTTGAATTTAGGTATTCCTCTTTCTTGACCTGATAGCTCTTTGAAATTGCTTTCACTTTCATCCTCGCTTCCTGGGGATTGCATGCTAGCCATTCTAGGTTGTATTCATCGTGCTACCTAGAAAGAAGCATATAATTCGAAGTTGAGAATTCATTATTTTCTGTTTGTTTCTTTGCTTTCTCTTTTAGATGAGAATCCGGCTACTGATGTCTGAACACTGTTTTGAAAATTATATTTTCTAACTTGTTTTGATAGCCTTTATTTAAAAATAAACGATCATATAATTCTTATATTTCTATGAATTATTGAATGAGTTCATTCATCAACGAATGAAGGAATGAATTGGGCATTAAGAAAGAATTGTTGTCTGGTAATGGCTTATGCTCGTCTATTGTAAATATGTTGTAAGTTCATCATAGGCAGCGCAATAGCGCTACCTAAGTAAAGAACGATGTTGGCACGATGTATTATTTATTTTTTCTTTTAGACCAGGTCACTTCGTATCGAAGGAGTTGTCGTAAAAGCTTCGAAAAGGACTCATTCGATTGGAAAAAGGGCTTTTGGCATTCTAATTTCCAATCAAAGTAATTGTGATTTGTGGTCAATCAAAGTGATTGGAAGAGAACTAACACCCCTCTTACAAGGTCCCAAAGATCCGAACATTATGTCTTTGAGGATGACACTCCCCCCACAGCCCTCTGGGCAAGGGTTGTAAGTTATACCCTGGGACATATAAGGTTTGTATAGAAAGCGTTGTCGTAGAAACTCCAAAAAGGGCTCATTCGACTGGAAATTGAAAGGATAGTGCACTTTTTAATCGTCAAAAGTGATTGGAGGGCAACTAATCCCCCTCTCACGCCCACCATTTGCCCAAACACATCCAATCAAAATTTTGAGATTGCCATTTTCTTCAACTTAGTTGAAAGTTCTGGGTATTAGGTCTCTGAGGCTGACAGCCCCTCACAGCCCTCAAAACAAGATTTATAAGTTATGCCCCGGGGGCTTATAAGATTTTCTAGAAAATATTGTTGTAGAAACTTCACAAAAGGCTCATTCGATTGGAAATGAAAAGGCCTAGCGCCCTTTTTAATAGTCGAAACTGATTAGATGGCAACAACAACCCTCCCCCTCCCTTCTCACGCCCACCATTTCCCCGAACATATCCAATCACAATTTTTAGATAGCCATTGTTTTCAACGTAGTGGAAAGTTCTGGAAATTAGGTCTTTCAGAATGACAAACCCCCACAGCCATCAGGGCAAGGGTTGTAAGTTATGCCCTGGGGATGTATAAGGTTTTTATAGAAAGCGTTTTGTAAAATTTCAAAAAGGGCTCATTCGATTGGAAATTGAAAAGGCTAGTGTCCCATTGAATAGTCGAAAGTGATTGGAGGGCAACTAACCCCTCTCTCATCCACAATTTCCCCGAACGAAAATTTTGAAAAATCCGATCAGAATTTTAAAATAGCCATTTTGTTCAACGTAGTTGAAGGGTCCGGAAATTACGTCTTAGAGTATGACAACCCCCCCCCCTCCTCGCAGCCTTCAGTGCTAAGGTTGTAAGTTATGCCCTGGGGACATATAAGGTTCTTATACAAAGTACTGTCGTAAAAACTTAAAAAAGGTTCATTCGATTGGAAATGGAGAGGACTATTGCCCTTTTTAATAGTCGAAAGTAATCGGAGGGAGAACTACCCCCCCCCCTACGCCCATCATTTCCCCAAAATTTCCGATCAACATTTTGATATGGTCATTTCTTTAACGTAGTTGAAAGGTCTGGAAATCATGTCTTTGAGGATGACACCCCAACCCCATAGCCCTCAGGAGAAGGGTCATAAGTTATGCCCCTCGGGCATATAAGGTTTTCTATAGAACGTTTTGTCGTAGAAGCTTCAAAGGGTGCTCATTCGATTAGAAATTGAGGTGACTAGTGTCTTTTTTATTAGTCGTAAGTGATCAGAGGGCTAATCCCCCCCATGCCCATTATTTTCCCAAACACTTCCAATCAAAATTTTGAGATAACCATTTTGTTCAACGTATTTGAAAGGTTGGAAATTATGTCTTTGAGGATAATAAATCCCCCTAGCCCTAAGCCCTATATTCCCTGGGGCATATAAGGTTGTTTATAGAAAGCGTGGTAATATAAACTTCGGAGGGGCTCATTTGATTGGTAACCAGAAACTCTAATGCTCGTTTTAAGAGTCAAAGTGATGGGAGGGCAGTGCCACCCCCCCCCCCCAAACACACAAACACGTCGTATAAAATAAAAGTTCAAAATAGGGATAAAATCCTTTTTAATAGACAGTGTATAGAAAATTCACAAAAAAATACCAGATATTTTGGTCACATATACAGTGACCGTCAGCAGTAGTAAAACTAAGCTAAAACAATTTAAAACAAAAGTTTATATACGAAATCAAATAAAACTACATATTGTTTAAATCTCTAATTCTTTTCGAAGAAAAGGCAGAAGCTAACCTCTTTGACCTTCATGGCATCGGTTCATTAGCGTTCAATGATATAACATTTGGACAAAAGTCAACTACATTTGGCGAACTGAACTTAACTCTGTCAGATTTTAGTAAATTATCATAGATATAGTTCAACCCAAATTCAGCTGTATCCCGATTCAAAGCAATACTCTTGAATGTGATTTTCTTTGTTTCAAGAGTTTTACGAAAATTTTGCTTTAAAGCCCGATCCCTAGAAATCAAAGAGGGATTCTCGAGCGAAATAAAATGATCTGAAAAATTGAAATGATGTTCTGAAAGGGCTGAAGTAAAATCTTCAGACTTAGAATCTTGCTTTAAAGCCGAAAAAGTAGAATCTTTATGTTGTAATAATCTCATTTCCAAACTCTGGTTACAAACTCTGGTTGGACGTCGTATTGTTCCGAAATGCATCTAATAGAAATTTTGATATTGCCAATCTATTCAAAATAGTCCCTATAACAAGGCTTTTGGGGTTGAAACAATATCCAGATATTAGGGGCAAGGGTTATGAGTTATGCCCAGGGGGTATTTAAGGTTTTTATCGAAGGGATGGTTGTTTAACTTTAGAAGCGGCCCATTTGGTTTAAGATTGAAAGTTCTAGTCCCTTTTTGAGCGTCGAAAGTAATGGACGGCGTTTAGTCCCCCCCCCCTTCTGCAACCCGTCCATTTACCAAACGCATCTGATTGAGATTATGGGATTGATTTTTTTTAGCAGTCCAAAGAACATATAATAATGTCTCTAGGGAATAAACAACCCCCCCTCCCAGTGCCCTGGGGATAGGGTTGTAAGCTATTTTATGAGGACATATAAGGTTTTTATTAAATGGGCGATCGTATAAACATCAGATGGGGCTGTTTTGATTTTAAATTGGAAGTTATAGTGCCGTTTTGAAAAGTCAAAGTGATTTTAGAGCAAAGAGTCCCCCCTCCACGTTCAGCATTTGCCTTAACACCACCTCCAATCAAAATTTGGAGACAATAATTTTATTCATCGTAGTTGAAGATTTCGGAAATTATGTCAGCGAGGAAGACACCCCCCCCCCCTTACAGCTCTCAGGGAAAGGGTTGTAAGTTATGCCCTTGAGGAATATAAGCTTCTTATAAAGGAGTGGTCGTATATGCTTTGGATGGAACTCATTGGATTGTTAATCATAAGTTCTAGTGCCCTTTTTAAGAGTCAAAGTGATCAGAGCGCAGCTACCCCTCCCAGGGCCTGAATTTGAATCTAATTCTTTTAAATATTTTCACTTTTATAACTTTAAGAAATCAAATATTTATTAAGATTTTAAGGAATAAATATCAGCATATTTATATATATATATATATATATATATATTTATATATATATATATATATATATATATATATATATATATATATATATATATATATATATATATATATATATATATATATATATATATATATATATATATATATATATATATATATATATATTAAACTGTCAATGCACATACATTTGAGTTTTTTTTCAGTAAAGTACAAATCATATTCTTGCTTTTAGAAAGCTTAGGGATTTTGAACCCTACATATATTAATTTCTGATCGTTTTGAGTTTGACTCTGTTATTTATTTTAATTTCTGTTCGTTTTGGGTTTCATTTATAAATTGATACTGATTTGTGACAGTTGTGTTCTTGGTAGATTGTTTGATTCTATTTTTCTTCATTTTTTGGTTTAATGTAGTTCTTGACTTGTTTTTCAAAAACTTATTTTGTGGAAAAAGTTTGTTTAATTAATCTTTTAAAGAAGGCAGGCTGGGTCACCCTAAATGGCAAACGTGAGGCCATTAGGCTCAGGTGTGGTGTAAAGGCTCTGATTAATTCCTGGACCGGGAAAATATTCCTTCCATACCACAGCCCAATCAGACTTCTCAAGGTCTGATTTAGAGAGTCTCAAGGGAAAAGGCTGCAAGATTCCTTTCATTTTTTACAATTTATAAGAAGAGATTAAGAGGAATAAAAAGAGATTTATTATATATCTCATTTCTATAACTTTAGATTGACTTTTTTCCTATTGCTTTTAATTAGAATGACTTTTTAAGTTTGTTAAGTACCCATATCTTTCGTGGTATTCTTTGCTTATTGCTTTTGCTTGGCAAATCTTTTTTACTTTCTTTTTGATTTTGTGTATATCTTATACTCTTTTTTAACCCCAATCGAACTTTTAACTGCGCAGTTTTAGACAGGGAATCCCAAAGCGGTGAAATATACAGCGCGTGAGACAGAGCCAGGGCATTATATAGTTAAGCAAATACATCAGTAGAAAGCTATCTTATACTCGTGTCACGCACCCCTGCTGCCACCTACAACTTTTTTAACACCATATATTGGCACGAGAACCACGGGGTTTATGGTTTTTGTCATTGAGAATTTGAAAAACAGGAATTTTGTCACATTTATGTATGTTTTCTTGGATGGTTATGTGTGTTGGTCGATTTATTTGATGTTTTTCATGGATGTTTAATGTTTTTTGTCAGTGAGAATTTGAAAAACAGGAACATTGTCACATTTATGGATGTCAACAGCAATTCATGTCTGTTTAATGGTTTTCTCAGTGAGAATGAAAAAACAGGAATTTGCCAAATGTTATGACTTTCCCGGAAACAGTTAGATCACGTGTTTCCTTCTCAGCCAATCAGCGAGTCGGTTACATCCTCCTTCTCAGCCAATCAGAGGCCTGCTTACATATGATTTCCCCATTACATAACAAATCACCCTTGAGATTTCATATATAACGGACATGCACTGTGATTCAATTATCAGAAAGTATTTTGACTCAGTGTAACCAACAATGGATAATTTTGATGAATTAGAAGCCTTGGCAACTACAATTTACCATGTAAGTTCCATTTTATTTTCAAAATTATTTTCCTTGGACACCTTTACCTCTATATTTCAAGCTCGCGCCCCCCTCACTCCACCATTGTTTTACAACCAAATTCTCACATAAAGAAATAGCATTTCCATGGACATCCTTCCCTCTATATTTCCAGCTAAATCCCCCCTCCCTCCACCATTGTTTTACAATCCCAAATTCTCGCAAAAAGAAATAGCATTTCAATAAATTCCTTCCTCTTATTTCCAGCTAAATCCCCCCTCCCGCCACCATTGTTTTACAATCCCAAATTCTCGCATAAAGAAATACCATTTCTATAACTTCCTTCCCTCTATATTACCAGCTAAATCCCCCCTCCCCCCACCATTGTTTTACAATCCCAAATACTCGCAAAAAGAAATATCATTTCAATAAATTCCTTCCCTCTATATTTACAGCTAAAAGCGATCACTTACTTTTGTCAATCTTTAATGAAAATGGCGCTCTGGTTTTGACATAGCGCGAGGCCTAAAATTAGCAGTCACCCTCTTCCGGTTTACAAACGCGGCAGCCAAAGGGTTTCTCCGTCAAAATTAAAACACTTTTAAGCAATAATTAGAATTGTAGTTTCGTAACCTGTATGGAAGGAGAGAAAGAGATTATTTTCAAATTAAGATCTAACAATATATTTAGGGCATTATGTGAGAGGGGGCAATACATTGCTTCTAACAGCTTCGTTGTAAGTAAAAGTAAGGGGGATTCTGTGTGTAGACACATACGCCCATTGACAAGAAAACTAATGTGTAAATTTATAATTTTTTCAAGCTTTCAATAAAACTTCTTTTATATTCCCAGGCGGGGTGCGTTAAAATTATGCTTTTTAATTCTTATATGCATTTATAGAAATAAAAGTATGTATGATTTGAATAAAGATTATATTATGAGTATATTTAATAACATTTTTAAACTATGCTTGCAAAATATAGACATACAGGTCGATGGGTTAACGATTTGATTAAAGCATATAGACTGGAACATTTCAATGGTAAAAATAGAAACAATGATTTCTATCCTATGGATATAGACTACTGATTGTCTAATAAAAAAAAACGTTTGATTTCTAAGTCAACTATATTTCTCGCGAAATTTTTACTTTTTGCTTTCTTAGTGATAAACTAAACAAAATAATGTTTAATAACTTTCTTTCTTTAAAAAGAGAGAAATTATTTTGATTTGATTTTTCTTCTCTTCTTTAAGGCAAATTATGAAGAATTTGCGGACACTGCATTGATGGGGCCTATGTCTGACGCAAATAGCGAAGAATGCATGCCCCCTTCTTCCAAGAAAGCGAGGGCCAATAATGCGCCCCCTGCCATGCAATATGATCGCTGGCCAAAGCCCCCCAGCTCCACACTGCCTGCCCAAGTGCAGCCATCCCTGCAAACCCCTGCCCTAACTGTACATTTCACAGTTACTACACAATACATGTATGTTTGTCCCTCCACCTTCCACCAGACGTTACCTTGACCATCAAGACACGTCATAGACCCAATATACGTTCCCTCTCACGTACTATATGAGCTCTAAGCTCCACGTCAAGCGTCAGTGCACTCTCTGTCAAGTCCTGAGCCTTCCATGCAAGATAGAAGGGTTGGCTCATTCAAGCAAGTCATAGACCAACCAATGGTTCCCTATCATGTAATGGTCAAGCCTCCAGCTTTCTGTCAAGTGGTTGATCAATTTGAAGACGTGAGTATTTTTTTTCAATCAAGTAAGCTATTTTTTAGCTGTTAGAGAGCCTTTTACTCTTTACTTTTGTCTTTTCACTTTTTTCTATCATTCAGGACCAAGAAATATCTAAACAAACCGATTTTTCAACACTGTGTAAAAGTATATCTCAGAGATTTATTAAAATATTAACCCCCCTCCCAACCCTTATTTTCTCTGCCCTCCCTCAGAGATATCTAAATATATTTTTTTGCTTGTCAAACTGCTCTTTTTCTAATCTTTGCTATTTTCTATGCATTCACCCCTATCGCTTCGCCGCTATCTCATAAGCGAATATTTTTAGGTAATTTCAATTAATGCTCACCATTTGAAACTCAAAATTCCCTATTTTTCTCAATTGATTATCACATAGTTTTAAGAGAAGGAACTGAGAGAGATTATTCTATTTGTCACATATGGATCCCGTAATTTGCGCAAGGATATTTCTATCATGCCAAAGATTTTAGCGAGGGGAAACCGAGTTAACGGTTCTCGACATTTTGAAGTTCAAACTCATTCATCTAACCTCCATAATTAAACTCATGTGTTTACTGAACGTGTATGGAATTAGAGAGAAACTTGGATTTATGCAGTCTAAGCGAATATTTTTTTTTGGGGCATTAGGTAAACGGCTGGGAGCCGTGGTGTCCGGAATGCGCCGATGGGTCCGGGGGAGTGTTGTGGGGGCACGGTTAGGGGGAGCGCCGGGGGGGATGCGCCACGGGCCAGGAAAGTGCCCCAGGGAAGTTCCATAGGCCAGGGAAGTGCCATCGAGATGAACCCCTGGCCAGGGAAGCGCCACTGGATGCACCACGGACCCCGCGACGAAAAACGGGGGAAGCACCGAAAAAAAAAGAAAAAAAAAAAAAATTTAAAACATTTAAAATAAACGAAAAAATTGTCGCCTTATATGTAATATCTTAGATTATCTTCAGTTGAATTAACCAAATGTTATTAAGCAATAATAATCCAAATTTTAAAAACAGGTTAGGGAGTGATTTGAACACATTGAAAATAAGTTATTTTTTTCATTTATAGATTTTCCTGGTTCCATACTCCCCATCTCCCCCCCGCTTGGCAGGTGGAGCAGGAGAGGAGGCCCACGTGGAGTCCCCCCACAATTCACTATGGGATGATTTACATCCAATTCATTTTAATATTGATGAATTTTTTGCTTATTTTTAAACTAATTTAGATAGTAGCACTTTTGAACTGGGGTACTTACAATTTATAATTCAAAAAAACATAAAATTTTTCGAGTTTTTTACAGGGACCCCTCAAACCTCCTATCACCACTCGACTCCACTTCGAACACCTGAAGTGGAGCATGCGCCAGTTATTGTTGAACCGCTGGGGGGAGGGGGTAATAAACACGCGGGGGAGGAGGGTACAACTCTCCCGGACTTTCAGCTGTCCAACAGAATTTTAAATCATATAGTTGTTTACACTGTAGCGTTTGGGGATCCTTTTAATTCGCTTTTGTCTGGTAATTTTGTCTATGATCCTATAGAAATTGTACATAACTATGTAGACAAAATTCATGCACTTCTGGAGAAACAAATTCAATTTTGGGGTGGTAGGGATTCGATTAAGGTTTCAATTGTTTTAAAAGTGTTCCATTTGAATGAGGGGAAAAGTGAGGTTTATTATCATTTTGTACAGTCCGAGATGAGTTTGGTTTATTCAAATTTATAAAATTTTGAGGGAATTTTTTTGGATTGGGTCGATCAAATTATAACACATCTCGAGAACTATAACGAAAATGGAAGTGGCTCAGTAGTTTTATTTATTGAAAATTTAAGCGTTAATATTTGTAAAATTAA
>NC_142799.1:64832872-64897566 GCF_049724085.1 Artemia sp. Qi Xiang Cuo | reverse complement strand
TTTTTTATTTAATCTTGAATAAAAATGATATATGAACACTTTTTTTCAGCTGGTGAGGGATGAATGCTGGCAACAACAGCGTTCAAAAATTGTTTTAGAATATTAGTTTCAAACTAAACTAAAATTTCTTTTTAAGGTTTTACCTGTCCAAAAATAACAGGAGAAAAAATGTTAAAATTTGGTGATCACGAGCGTCTTGCAAAGCCTTCAGATTGCCGCTACTTCTACAAATGCATGAGCAATGGATTACCCAGGCTTGGAGGCTGTGAGCTTACCAAAGTCTTCAACCATGAGACAGGATTTTGTGATCTTCCGAAGAATGTTAAAGGATGTGAACATTATTATGATAAGCGTAGTGATTGAATGGCTTTTCTGCCCTGTGTTTTAGAATCGCCTCTATTTTTGTTATATATTTTGTTATATACAATATTATAGCTTACATTTTCAATTAGAAAATTTTTATTCAAAGGATATTTCTCATGAGCTACAAATTTGTCATTAGTAGGAAAATAAAAGTAGCATGGGTAGAAAAAGCTGGAGCTCTCCTGGTGTTGTGACATAGTTTTGGGTCACAGCCCATCCCCAGGTGGTAATACAGAATGACAAGCAAAAACACAGGGCAGTATTACTTTCCAACCAGGAAACCATAAGATGTTCCACACAAGTCAGGAGATCTTGGATAGAGGAGGGGCTAAGTAATCAAAGTAAATCAGGTCCTTAGTAATAAATGTACTAACAAAATTTGATAAAACGAGATTCCAACACGCTGTAATAGAATTTCAAAAATGGAATATAAGCAAAAACTGAATATATTTCACTCCAGTAGCTCTTAATTTAATCTGAGAAAATGTTTCCAAATTAAATATTCAAGAATCAGCCTTTTTCTCAGAAGGTGAGAAGGGATATTATACCAGAAAATATGTTTTGATCGACATTTAAATGGAAATAATGTTGTTGTTTTTACTTTTTTTTTAATAGTTCATGGTGTCGATCTAAATGTATGGAACGGCTCGTTCTTATAATGTCGGCAAAAATGTTCACACAAAATAGCAAACTTCTTTCTACTCAACATTTCCAATATTTAAATTTAAATTTACTGACTTAATGAAATAAGGATTTATATGAATTACGGCAAAAAAAACTTTTAGTATCACTAGGAGTTACACTACCATTGAAAATTAGAGTTTTAAACAAAATATTTCATATTTACGCAAAGCGACAAGACAGCTCTTGTGATTTTTTTGTGGCTGGCGTAGCTTGGTAACGTAAAAAAAATTAAAGAATAAAAATTTTAATTTTATCTGGAAATTTAATTCTTAAACAGAAAAGAGGAATTTCTCTGAATTAAAAAAAAATCTAGTTAATTAACATAGCGTAATCATGATTCTTTTCTCTGGCCTATTAAATAGTGTAAAGAAAAAAAAATTTCTAGCTCTGAAGATAAACTGCGTAGACCCCACAAAGCTGGTTTCGCGTAGAACATGGAATTACTTCTTAGGAGCCCGATGAAAAAAGGTATCTTGCCGCTATATCTAAAATATGTTTCTGGAAAGGTCAGTCTGGGTATCTACAAATCCTTTGGTTACGGTTTTTTCTCCTTAAATTTTGTACAAAATAAAATAAAGTTCTTATGTGCACAAGGCATTACCAAGAAGTAGACTGAAATAAGTCGGGGAGTGAAACGAATGACAAGAGGGGGAGGGGATGAGGTTTTATGTAATAGCCCTATTCACATATATGCCGCAGTTTTCAGATCTTAAACTAACTTATAAGAATTAAAAGCCTATATAGTGGCTACTCAGTTTATTATCCAGTCTAAGTACTATCTAAACTATTCAGCTTAAAATCAAACAGTTCGAGGTAATGAACTGTAAGGAGTGACGCGGCTCAATAGTAACCGAAACTCTAAAGTCGGAATTTTTATACCAATAAATACATCAAAAGAATTAGTTGATGCCATGTTGATGCCAAACATATAAGTTTCATTAAGTTTAGTGTTACCCATCAAAGGCTACGAGATTGATAAAATTTGCCTGGTTTTCGAAAAAGGGGGAAAACATCCCTTAAAAGATAAAGGATCTTAATTAAAATAACCCCATGAGATACAACATATCTGAGAGCCCTATTGTAGAGGTTTCAAGCTCATATCTTCAAAAATGTGGAATTCTGTATTTTATGCCAGAAGAAAGATCCCGGACGCGTGTTTATTCTTTTCTCCCAGGGTTGATCGTACTAACCAATTGGTCCTAGAATATGGGGAAGGGTCTCATTTGGACGGAAATTAAAAGTTCAGTAGTATAGGCCTATCGAATTTGAATGGGAGTCCATATATGGAAGACAATTGAAGTCGAGCCACAACAGCACTCTATAATTCGAACCTAGATCTAAAAATAGACTATGACGAAAAATTTTAAGAGAAAGGAATTTGACCTACTTTAGAGAGAGTTTAGTAGAAAGGGGGTGCCAGTCCGAGACGAACCACGTGGTTTATGGTTTTCTCCCTGAGAATGAAAAAACAGGATTTTTCTCACTTGAAAAGACATGAATTTTCATCCATTGATTGTTATTTTTTGGACGGTTATGATTCTTGGTCATCTTATTTGATGTTTTTCATAGTTGCCAACATTAATTCATGTTAGTTTCATTGTTTATGTCAGTGATAATGAAAAAACAGGATCTTTCTAAAATTGTTGGATGCTTTCTGAATGTTCACACTTTGATGGATGTTTTCTGGATGTTTTCTGGATGTTCGCACTTTGATGGATGTTTTCTGGATGTTCACACTTTGATGGATGTTTTCTGGATGTTCTCACTTTGATGGATGTTTTCTGGATGTTCTCACTTTGATGGATGTTTTCTGATTGTTCAGACTTTGATGGATGTTTTCTGGATGTTCTCACTTTGATGGATATTTCTTGGATGTTCTCACTTTGATGGATGTTTCTTGGATGTTCTCACTTTGATGGATGTTTTCTGGATGTTCACACTTTGATGGATGTTTTCTGGATGTTCTCACTTTGAAGGATGTTTTCTGGATGTTCTCACTTTGATGGATGTTTTATGGATGTTCACACTTTGATGGATGTTTTCTGGATGTTCTCACATTCATGGGTGTTTCTTGGATGTTCTCACTTTGATGGATGTTTCTTGGATGTTCTCACTTTGATGGATGTTTCTTGGATGTTCTCACTTTGATGGATGTTTCTTGGATGTTCTCACTTTGATGGATGTTTTCTTGGATTTTCTCACTTTGTTGGATGTTTCTTGGATGTTCTCACTTTGATGGATGTTTCTTGGATGTTCTGACTTTGATGGTTGTTTATTGGATGTTCTCACTTTGTTGGATGTTTTCTTGGATGTTCTAACTTTGATGGATGTTTATTGGTTGTTCTCACTTTTGATTGATGTTTCTTGGATGTTCTTACTTTGATGGATGTTTCTTGGATGTTTTCAATTTGTTTGTTTTTTCTTGGTTTTTATAATTTTATTGGTTGTTTCTTGGATTTTCTGACTTTGAAGGATGTTTATTGGATGTCCTAACTTTGATGGATGTTTTTTTTATGTTATTACTTTGATGGATGTTTTCTTGGATGTTCTCAGTTTGATGGATGTTTCTTTGATGTTCTCACTTTCATGGATGTTTTCTTGTATGTTCTCACTTTGATGGATGTTTCTTGGATGGTTATGAGTAACACATGACACATGACACATGAGACATGACACATGACACATGACACATGGCACGTGTCATGACAATATTTGCTGCTTAGAGTTGCTTAGTCAAACAATGCTCACCCATGTAATTTATATATCTAATATAAAAAAAACATAAAAGGTATATGCTACTATTATGTAATAACTATGAGGTAGATTTATATCTAAATATTCAAGCAAATCTCACAGCCTACTAGGTGTCTTACCTTAGCTTACATAAGGTAGGCTATCAGTGGAAGTTATCAGGTCTGCAAAACTACCAATAGGGTAGCCTATATATTGATACTTTCTTTTAGAATCATTAATTTTTACCTTTAAACTGCTTCATGGTTAAAAGATCATGGAATGCCAAAAATCCTAGTAACATCAAGGCTAGGCCTAGTCTAGCCAAGCTCTTTTCAAGAAGCATTCCTTAAAAGTATTTTTCAAAGAAAAGAGCTTTGCTGAACTTGGTTCTGATTTCTGTTTTGTTCGAATATACAAGGAAACAACTCTTTCTAAGGCCATATGCTGATTTATTTATTTTTTGGTCATTTTCTGCTCTTTAACAGCACACGTTCTTTATTTTTGAAATTGGCCACGAACTTTCCTATTGGAATACATTATGTAAACTGGTGATCTTTCTCCTTAAAAAAAAGAATTATCGGTTTTTCATACTAATTTAAGACGTATATGGCTGTGTAAGTTTGCACTTGACCAATTTAATGAATTAGAATTTAGTTAAGAGTTTAGTTTTTAGCTTAGAGTCTTAGCTTAGAGTTTTTGTTGAAGTTCTAGTTTAGTTTAGTTTTAGTTAAGAGTCTAGAGTTTTACCTTAGAGTCTTAGCTTAGAGTTTAGTTAGAGTTCTAGTTTAGATTGTCTATAGTTAAGAATTTAGAGTTTTAGCTCTGAGTCTTAGATTAGAGTTTTAGTTAGAGTTTTAGTTTAATTTATTTTTAGTTAAGAGTTTAGAGTTTTTTAGATTTGAGTCTTAGCTTAGAGTTTTAGTTAAGAGTTCTAATTTAGTTACAGTTAATAGTATAGATGTTTAGATTCGAGTGTTATCTTAGAGATTTTGTTACAGATCCATTTTAATGTACTTTTTTCTAATAGTTTGTAGTTTTAGCTTTAGGTATTATCTGATAGTTTTTGTTAGCGGTTTATTTTTGTTCATTCTTTTTTCAGACATTTTACTTTCTTAATGTCCCTCCTAAACCCATTTTCCAACTTGAATTTCATTTCATTTTTTCCCAAAACTATACTTTGAAGCTTTTTTAATGATACAAATCCCAGAGATAATTTTCAAAGAACATTTAAGGGAACGTTACTTTCTTAATGTCCCTCCTAAACCCATTTTCCAACTTGAAGTACTTTTCTTTTTCACCCACATCTATACGTTACGGCTTTTTGGATACTTCATCACCAATACATACTTTACAAAGAACATTTCAGAGGAGTTTACTCACTTGTTGTTTATCTAAGCACATTTCCCAACTTGTAGTAATTTACTTTTTAGAACAGCCTTGTAAAAAACTGATATATCGATACTTCAATACGAAAAAATACTTTTCAAAGACCATTTCAGAGCAAGTTATTTTCTAAATGTCCCACCTAAACCCATTTTCAACTTGAAGTACTTATCTTTTTCACCCACAACTATACTTTACAGCTTTTTGGATACTTCAACACCAAGAAATACTTTTTAAAGACGATTTCACAGCAAGTTACTTTCTTATTGTTCCTCCTACATTCATTTTCCAGCTCGAAGTACATATATTTTTATCCCAAAAACACGCTTTACAGATGATTGTATATCTCAACAAAAAGAAATACCCTAAATTGAAAAATTAACAGCAATTAACATTATTAAAGCAACGAATAAACACATATTACCTCAATAATTACATAACTATTTCACCCAAAACTATTATCTTAATCTTTTTGTACACATCAAAACCAGGAAATAATTTTCATAAAACCTTTCTTAGGAAGTTACTTTCTCAATGTCACTCATAAACCCATTTTCCAACTTGAAGTACTTATCTTTTTCACCCACAACTATACTTTACAGCTTTTTGGATACCTCAACACCAAGAAATACTTTTCAAAGACCATTTCAGAGCAAGTTACTTTCTTAATGTCCCTCCTAAACCCATTTTCTAACTTGAAGTACTTATCTTTTTACCCACAACTATACTTTACAGCTTTTGGATACCTCAACACCAATAAATAATTTTCGAAGTCCCTTTCAGAGCAAGTTACTTTATTAATCTCCCTCCACCGCACCTTTTCAAACTTGAAGTACTTATCTTTTTCACCCACAACTATACTTTATAGCTTTTTGGATACTTAATCACCCAGAAAAGCTAATAGAATTCAATTCCAGAGCGCTCTGCTTTATTCAATATCCTCATCCACCAATTTTCCACATTGACATACAAATCTATTTAACCCACAACTTTGCTCTACAGATTTATGAATAACTCATCACCATGACGTACTTATCAGTGACCATTTCTGAGCAAGTTACTTTCATACTGTCCCTCCTCAGCCCATTTTCCAACTTGTAAATTTTTCCGTAGAAGATAGGAAAAGTTTCACTATGATTTTGATTATTTTCTATGAAGATGAAAAGTTTCACTTTAATTCTAAATTTTCTTAAATTCAATTCCAAACTTTCACAAAAAGTCAAATTTAAAGTTCTGTTCCAAATATTTCCCCGGAAGAAGAAAAGTTCAACTTCGATTCTGAATATTCTCAATGAAAATGAAATAAGCTATTGATCAATTCTATTTTCCCAAAATAATATAAATTTTCCACTTCAATTCAGATTTTTCTCAAAGAGATGAAAAATTTAAAATACTGTTCCAAATATTTCTTAGAAGATAGAAAAGTTCAAGTTCTCTTCTGAATTTTACCTACGAACATAATTCAATTCTAATTTCTCAAGAGAAAATAAAAAGCTTCCACTTCACTTTTAAGTTCACCAAGACATAAAAATTTAAAGTTCAGTTCTAAATTTTTCCATAGAAGATAGGAAAAGTTATACTATGATTGTGATTATTTTCAATGAAGATAAAAAGTTTCACTTTAATTCTAAATTTTCTTAAATTCAGTTCCAACTTTTCTCAAAGAGATGAAAAAGTTTAAAGCTCTATTCCAAATATTTTCCCGGAAGAAGAAAAGTTCAACTTTGATTCTGAATTTTCTAAATGAAAATGAAATAAGTTATTGATCAATTCTATTTCATCAAAATAATATAAAAAGTTTCCACTTCAGTTCAGATTTTTCTCAAAGAGATGAAAAAATTTAAAATACTGTTCCAAATTTTTCTTAGAAGATAGAAAAGTTCAAGTTCTCTTCTGAATTTTAGCAAAGAACATAATTCAATTCTAATTTCTACAGAGAAAATTAAAAGCTTCCACTTCAGTTTTAAATTTACCAAGACATAAAAAATTTAAAGTTCATTTCTAAATTTTTCCATAGAAGATAGGAAAAGTTATACTATGATTGTGATTATTTTATACGGAGATGAAAAGTTTCGCTTTAATTCTAAATTATCTTAATTTCATTTCCGACTTTTCTCAAAGAGATGAAAAAATTTAAAGCTCTGTTCCAAATTTTTTCCCGGAAGAAGAACAGTCCAACTTCGATTCAGAATTTTCTCAATGAAAATGAAATAAGTTATTGATCAATTCTATTTCCCCAAAATATTATAAAAAGTTTCCACTTCAGTTCAGATTTTTCTCAAAGAGATGAAAAAATTTAAAATACTGTTCCAAATTTTTCATAGAAGATAGAAAAGTTCAAGTTCTCTTCTGAATTTTACCAAAGAACACAATTCAATTCTAATTTCTCCAGAGAAAATCCAGAGAAAATGAAAAACTTCCACTTCAGTTTTAAGTTCACCAAGACATAACAAATTTAAAGTTCAGTTCTAAATTTTTCCATAGAAGATAAGAAAAGTTATACTATGATTGTGATTATTTTCTATGAAGATAAAAAGTTACACTTTAATTCTAAATTTTCTTTAATTCAATTCCGACCTTTCCCAAAGAGATGAAAAAATTTAAAGTTCTGTTCCAAATATTTTCCCGGAAGAAGAAAAGTCCAACTTCGATTCTGAATTTTCTCAATAAAAATGAAACAAGTTATTGATCAATTCTATTTTCCCAAAATAATATAAAATTTTCCACTTCAATTCAGATTTTTCTCAAAGAGATGAAAAATTTAAAATACTGTTCCAAATTTTTCATAGAAGATAGAAAAGTTCAAGTTCTCTTCTCAATTTTACCTGCGAACATAATTCAATTCTAATTTCTCAAGGGAAAATAAAAAGCTTCCACTTCAGTTTTAAGCTCACCAAGACATGAAAAATTTAAAGTTCACTTCAAAATTTTTCCGTATAAAATAGGAAAAGTTATACTATGATTATGATTATTTTCCATGAAGATAAAAAGTTTCAATTTAATTCTAAATTTTCATAAATTCAGTTCAGATTTTTCTCAAAGAGATGAAAAAATTAAAAATATTGTTACAAAATTTCATTATAGTAAATAAAAATTCATTTTCTCGTCTTAGTTTTAATAGAGAACACAATTCAATTCTAATTTATACATAGAACGTAAAAGCTCCCACAGATAATTTTTCAGGAGAATAAAAAGTTTCACTTTAATTCTCAATTTTCTTAAATTAAAGTCCAACTTTTCTCAAAGAGATGACAAAATTTAAAGTTCTGTTCCAAATATTTTCCCGGAAGAAGAAAAGTTCAACTTCGATTCTGAATTTTCTCAATGAAAATGAAATAAGTTATTGATCAACTCTATTTCCCCTAAATAATATAAAAAGTTTCCACTTCAATTCAGATTTTTCTCAAAGAGATGAAAAATTTTTAAATACTGTTCCAAATTTTTCTTAGAAGATAGAAAAGTTCAAGTTCTCCTCTGAATTTTACCAAAGAACATAATTCAATTCTAATTTCTACAGAGAAAATAAAAAGCTTCCACTTCACTTTTAAGTTCACCAAGACATAAAAAATTTAAAGTTCAGTTCTAAATTTTTCCATAGAATATAGGAAAAGTTATACTATGATTGTGATTATTTTTTATGAAGATAAAAAGTTTCACTTTAATTCTAAATTTTCTTAAATTCAGTTCCGACTTTTCTCAATGAGATGAAAAAATTTTAAGTTCTGTTCCAAATATTTTCCCGGAAGAAGAAAAGTCCCAAGACATAACAAATTTAAAGGTAACTTCTAAATTTTTTTGTAGAAGATAGGAAAAGCTATACTATGATTGTGATTATTTTTAATGAAGATAAAAAGTTTCATTTTATTTCTAAATTTTCTTAAATTCAGTTCCCACTTTTCTCAAAGAGATGCAAAAATTTAAAGTTGTTTTCCAAATTTTTCATAGAAAATAGGAAAATTTATACTTTGATTGTGAATATTCTTCACAAAGATATGGAGCTCCACTTTAATTCTGAGTTTTCTCGATGAAGTGTAAAATATACAAGTTCTCTTCTGAATTTTCATAGAGAAGAGAAAAAAAGTTAGCTCAATTCTGAAATTTACCAATCAAAATGAAAAGTTTCCATTTCAGTTCCTAATTTCTCAAAGAAATACAAAATTTAAAGTTCATTTCTAAATTTTTCCATAGAAGATAGGAATGGATATACTATGATTGTGATTATTTTCCATGAAGATAAAAAGTTTCACTTTATTTCTAATTTATCTTAAATTCAGTTCATTCATATAACCATCAAAAACAATAGGTTAGGTTAGGTATAAATAAATATTAATAAATAATTAGAAACATTTCTCCATGTTTCAGCTAGGTTAGGTTAGGTTAACTTATCATGAGTGCTCATGATAAGCTAATCTAACCTAACTTAAACATGATAAAAAGATTAAATTAGGTTAGGTTAGACTAGATTAAGTTAGGTTAGGTTAAGTTAGGTTAGGTTAGCTTAGCCTACGTACGCGCGCATACATGTTAGGTTTGGTTAGGTTAGCCTACGTACGCGCGCGTACGTAGGCTAACCTAACCTAACATATACGCGCCTGTACGTAGGCTAACCTAACCTAACTTAACCTAACCTAACTTAATCTAGTCTAACCTAACCTATTTTAATCTTTTTATCATGTTTAAGTTAGGTTAGATTAGCTTATCATGAGCGCTCATGATAAGTTAACCTAACCTAACCTAGCTTAAACATGGAGAAATGTTTCTAATTATTTATTAATATTTATTTATACCTAACCTAACCTATTGTTTTTGATGGTTAGATGAATGAACTGAATTTAAGAAAAATTAGAAATAAAGTGAAACTTTTTATCTTCATGGAAAATAATCACAATCATAGTATATCCATTCCTATCTTCTATGGAAAAATTTAGAAATTAACTTTAAATTTTTTATTTCTTTGAGAAATTAGGAACTGAAGTGGAAGCTTTTCATTTTCATTGGTAAATTTCAGAATTGAGCTAACTTTTTTTCTCTTCTCTATGAAAATTCAGAAGAGAACTTGTATATTTTACACTTCATCGAGAAAACTCAGAATTAAAGTGGAGCTCCATATCTTTGTGAAGAATATTCACGATCAAAATATAACTTTTCCTATCTTTTATGCAAAAATTTGGAACATAACTTTAAATTTTTTCATCTCTTTGAGAAAAATCGGAACTGAACTTAAGAAAATTTATAATTAAAGTGAAACTTTTTATCTCCATGGAAAATAATCTGTGGAAGCTTTTTATATTCTCTGGAGAAATTAGAATTTAATTGTGTTCTTTGGTAAAATTCAGAAGAGAACTTGAACTTTTCTATCTTCTATGAAAAATTTGGAACAATATTTTTAATTTTTTCATCTCTTTGAGAAAAATCTGAGCTGAATTTATGAAAATTTAAAATTAAAGTGAAACTTTTTATCTTCATGGAAAATAGTCACAATCATAGTATAACTTTTCCTATCTTCTACGGAAAAATTTAGAAGTGAACTTTAAATTTTTCATGTCTTGGTGAGCTTAAAACTGAAGTGGAAGCTTTTTATTTTCTCTTGAGAAATTAGAATTGAATTATGTTCGCTGGTAAAATTCAGAAGAGAACTTGAACTTTTCTATCTTCTATGAAAAATTTGGAACAGTATTTTAAATTTTTCATCTCTTTGAGAAAAATCTGAATTGAAGTGGACACTTTTATATTATTTTGGGAAAATAGAATTGATCAATAACTTATTTCATTTTTATTGAGAAAATTCAGAATCGAAGTTGGACTTTTCTTCTTCAAGGAAAATATTTGGAACAGAACTTTAAATTTTTTCATCTCTTTGGGAAAGGTCGGAATTGAATTAAAGAAAATTTAGAATTAAAGTGTAACTTTTTATCTTTATGGAAAATAGTCCCGCTCAAAGTGTAAATGTTCCTATATTCGAAGGAAAATATTAGAAATGAAATTTAAATTTTGTATGTTTTGGTGATCTTAAAACTGAAGTGAAAGTTTTTTATTTTCTCCTGGAAACTTATAACTGAATTGTGTTCTTTGGTAAAATTCAGAATAAAACTTGAACTTTTCTATCTTCTAAGAAAAATTTGGAACAGTATTTAAAATTTTTCATCTCTTTGAATAAAATCTGAACTGAAGTGGAAACTTTTTATATTATTTTTGGGAAATAGAATTGATCAATAACTTATTTCATTTTCATTAAGAAAATTCAGAATCGAAGTTGAACTTTTCATCTTCCAGGAAAATATTTGGAACAGAACTTTAAATTTTTTCATCTCTTTGAGAAAAGTCGGAACTGAATTTAAGAAAATTTAGAATTAAAGTGAAACTTTTTATCTTAATGGAAAATAATCTGTGGAAGCTTTTTATTTTATCTGGAGAAATTAGAATTGAAGTGTATTCTTTGTTTAAATTCAGAAGAGAAAATAAAGTTTTATATCTTCTATGAAAAATTTGGAACAGTATTTTAAATTTTTTCATCTCCTTGAGAAAAATCTGAACTGAATTTATGAAAATTTAGAATTAAATTGAAAATTTTTATCTTCATGGAAAATAATCAGAATCATAGTATAACTTTTCCTATCTTCTAAGGAAAAATTTAGAAGTGAACTTTCAATTTTTCACGTCTTGGTGAACTTAAAACTGAAATGGAAGCTTTTTATTTTCTCTGGGGAAATTAGAATTGAATTATGTTCTTTGGTAAAATTCAGAAAAGAACTTGAACTTTTCTATCTTCTTAGAAAAATTTGGAACAGTATTTTAAATTTTTCATCTCATTGAGAAAAATCTGAACTGAAGTGGAAACTTTTTATAATATTTTGGGGAAATAGAATTGATCAATAACTTATTTCATTTTCATTGATAAAATTCAGAATCGAAGTTGAACTTTTCTTCTTTCGGGAAAATATTTGGAACAGAACTTTAAATTTTTTCATCTCTTTGAGAAAAGTCGGAAGTGAATTTAAGAAAATTTAGAATTAAAGCGAAACTTTTTATCTTCAAAGAAAATAATCACATTAATAGTATAACTTTTCCTATCTTCTATGGAAAAATTTAGAAGTGAACTTTAAATTTTTTATGTCTTAGTGAACTTAAAACTGAAGTGGAAGCTTTTTATTTTCTCTGTAGAAATTAGAATTGAATTATGTTCTTTACTAAAATTCAGAAGAGAACTTGAACTTTTCTATCTTCTAAGAAAAATTTGGAACAGTATTTTAAATTTTTTCATCTCTTTGAGAAAAATCTGAACTGAAGTGGAAAATTTTTATATTATTTTGATGAAATACAATTGATCAATAACTTATTTCATTTTCATTGAGAAAATTCAGAATCGAAGTTGAACTTTTCTTCATCCGGGAAAATATTTGGAACAGAACTTTAAATTTTTTCATCTCTTTGAGAAAAGTTGGAACTGAATTTAAGAAAATTTAGAATTAAAGTGAAACTTTTTATCTTCATTGAAAATAATCACAATCATAGTATAACTTTTCCTATCTTCTATAGAAAAATTTAGAAGTGAACTTTAAATTTTTATGTCTTGGTGAACTTAAAAGTGAATTGGATGCATTTTATTTTCTCTTGAGAAATTAGAATTGAATTATGTTCGTAGGTAAAATTCAGAAGAGAACTTGAACTTTTCTATCTTCTATGAAAAATTTGGAACTTATTTTAAATTTTTCATCGCTTTGAGAAAAATTTGAATTCAAGTGGAAATTTTATATTATTTTGTGGAAATATAATTGATTAATAACTTATGTCGTTTTCATTGAGATAATTTAGAATCGAATTTGAACTTTTTTTCTTCTGGAGAAATATTTAAAACAGAACTTTAAATTTGAATCTGTGTGAAAGGTCCGAATGGAATTTAAGAAAATCTTGAATTAAAGAGAAACATTTTATCTTCAAGCAAAATAATCACAATCATAGTATAACTTTTCCTATCTTCCACGGAAAAATTTAGAAGTTGTAAAATGGGCTTAGGAGGGACATTAAGAAAGTAACTTGCACAGAAATGGTCATTGAAAAGTACTTCTTGGTGTTGAGGCATCCAAAAAGCTGTAGAGTCTCGGTGTGTGTTAAAAAGATAACTAATGCCATTTGGTAAACGGTTTTAGGAGGGTAAGTAAGAAAGTAACTTGCTCTGAAATGGTCTTTGAAAAGTATTTCTTGGTGTTGAGGTATCCATAAAGCTGTAATGTATAGTTGTGGGTGAAAAATATAAGTATTTCTAGTTGTAAAATGTGTTTAGGAGGAATATTAAGAAAGTAACTTGCTCTGAATTGGTCTTTGAAAAGTATTTCTTGGTGTTGAGGTAACCAAAAAGCTATAAATTATAGTTGTGGGTGAAAAATATAAGTACTTCAAGTTAGAAAATGGGCTTAGGAGGGACATTAAGAAAGTAACTTGCTCTGAAATGGTCTTTGAAAATTATTTCTTGGTGTTGAGGGTTCATACTATCTGTACGCTATAGTTGTAGGTGATAAACAGAAGTACTTCAAGGAGGAAAATGGGCTTAGGATGGACATTAAGAAAGTAATTTTCTCATAAACGTTCTTTGAAATGTATTTATTGCTGTTTAGGTATTCAAAAACTGTAGAGTATAGTTGTGGGTGAAAAAGATAAGTACTTCAAGTTGGAAAATGGGTTTAGGAGGGACATTAAGAAAGTAACTAGATCTGAAATGGTCTTTGAAAAGTATTTCTTGGTTTTGATTTATCCAAAAAGCTGAAAATTATAGTTGTGGTTGAAAAAAAAAATTACTACATTTTTTAAAATTGGTTTTGGATGGACATTGAGAATGTAAAGTGCTCTGTAATTGTCTTTGAAAAGTATTTCTTGGTGTTAAGGTATCCAAAGAGAATCAAGGTATAATGTAGGGTGTAAGAGAAAAGGGCTTCAAGATTGTCTATGGGTGTAGGAGGGACAAATTGACATTATATTGATATTAATTTTCCTATGAAAATTTAGTATGGTTTTTTTAGTTTTAAAAAATCTTTAATTTCCATGGGTGGTGGAAAAAGATAAGTACTTCAAGTTGGAAAATGGGTTGAGAAAGGACATTAATAAAGCAACTTTCTCTGAAAGAGTTTTTGAAAAGTATTTCTTCGTGTTGAGGTATCCAAAAAGTGCTAGAGTATAGTTTAGGATGAAAAAGATATGTGCTTAAAGTGGGAAAACGGGTGTGGGAGGAACATAAAGAATGTAACAATTCTTAACTATAACTAAACTAAACTTCAACTCTAACAAAAACTCTAAGCTAAGACTGTAAGCTAAAACTCTAAAGTCTTAAATAAAACTAAACGAAACTAGAACTCTGATAAAAACTCTAAGCTAAGACTCTAAGCTAAAACTCTAAACTCTTAACTATTACTAAACTAAATTAGAACTCTTAACTAAAACTTTAAGCTAAGACTCTAAGCTAAAAAACACTAAACTCTTAACTAAAACTAAACTAAAACTCTAACTAAATCTCTAAGCTAAGACTCAAAGCTAAAACTCTAAACTCTTAACTATAGCTAAACTAAACTAGAACTCTAACTAAACTCTAAGCTAAGACTCTAAGGTAAAACTCTTAACTAAAACTAAACTAAACTATAACTTCAACAAAAACTCTAAGCTAAGACTCTAAGCTAAAAACTAAACTCTTAACTAAATTCTAATTCATTAAATTGGTCAAGTGCAAACTTACACAGCCATATACGTCTTAAATTACTATGAAAAACCGATAATTCATTTTTTAAGGAGAAAGATCGCCAGTTTGCATAATGTATTGTAATAGGAAAGTTCGTGGCCAATTTCAAAAATAAAGAACGTGTGCTGTTAAACAGTAGAAAATGACCAAAAAATAAATAAATCATCATATCGCCTTAGAAAGAGTTGTTTCCTTGTAAATTCGAGCAAAACAGAAATCAGAACCAAGTTCAGCAAAGCAATTTTCTTTGAAAAATACTTTTAAGGAATGCTTCTTGAAAAGAGCTTGGCTAGACTAGGCCTAGCCTTGATGTTACTAGGATTTTTGGCATTCCATGATCTTTTAACCATGAAGCAGTTTAAAGGTAAAAATTAATGATTCTAAAAGAAAGTATCAATATATAGGCTACCCTATTGGTAGTTTTGCAGACCTGATAACTTCCACTGATAGCCTACCTTATGTAAGCTAAGGTAAGACACCTAGTAGGCTGTGTGATTTGCTTGAATATTTAGATATAAATCTATCTCGTAGTTATTACATAATAGTAGCATATACCTTTTATGTTTTTTTTATATTAGATATACAAATTACTTGGGTGAGCATTGTTTGACTAAGCAACTCTAAGCAATAAATATTGTCATGACACGTGTCATGTGTCATGTGTCATGTCTCATGCGTCATGTGTCATGTGTCATGTGTCATGTGTCATGTGTTACTCAGAACCATCCAAGAAACATCCATCAAAGTGAGAACATCCAAGAAAACATCCATCAAAGTGAAAACATCCAAGAAACATCCATCAAAGTGAGAACATCCAAGAAAACATCCATCAAAGTAAGAACATCAAAGAAACATCCATCAAAAGTGAGAACATCCAAGAAACATCCATCAAAGTGAGAAAATTCCTGTTTTTTCAAGTGAGAAAAATCCGGTTTTTACATTCTCAGTGAGAAAACCATAAACCACGTGGTTTGTCTCGGACTGGCACCCCCCCTTTCTACTGCGTTTTATAATTCAAGTAAGAGATTACATATTATTACTTCAGGAATTTGACATGATATTCTTACATGCATATAGAATTGGAAATAATTATTTAAAAAGAGAAAGGGTTGAAATATTGATTACTTATCAACTATGGGATAAATCTCAGGGAATAATAACTCCATTAAGAAATACTTATTATTTTTTTCTGCTATTTTTAGAGGGATGCTTTGAGAAAAATTATTTAAATTTCCAAATATATTTAACGTAGGAATTTCAAATGTATAAGTTTGGTCGGTATAATACACAAGCATCAAATGAGGAGTGTGGGCCGTACAAAATATTGGGTAGTATTGCTAATATACATAGAGTCAATATTAATAAAGTTGTAACATTTTAGGCAACCATACAGCAGCCATTAGTCTTCCATGCCCCAACCTCCAAGGACCCCAATACCCCTCCCTCAAGTGTTTTGGCCCAGTCACCCCATTTCTTATACTTTTTTTTGTTTAATTGATTTTGCGGTTTAAATGTTTTTATTATTTTTTTGAAATTTTATTTTATTTTTTATATTTTTTATAACATGAAAATTTTTTCAACTTTTTTTAAATGTCTTAAAATAAGATGAAAAATACTTAGAACATAAGAAATTAACATTTAATATTTTTGGAATACAAAATGAGAATGATATAGATATGTTAGTCATAACTTTTACTATTAGAACAATTATGTTTGTAGTAGCACTTTTTATTTTTTTGGACTGAATTACTTTGGACTTGGAAAATGATTTAACTTTTTTTATGCGGCTATATCAATCGTACTCTATGCTTGCTCATAGACACTACGTGGTTCTCCCAGTGATATTGTATTTTTTACATGTCTTAGAAAGACATGAAATATGCTTAAAACCAAAATAAATAACATTAAATATTTTCAAAATACAAAATGAGAATAATATGAATAATATCATGACTTTTACTATTAGACAAATATTGTTTGTAGCAGCACTTTTCTTTTTTTCTGACCTTGCATTCTTTGGACTTGGAAAATTATTCAACTTCTTTTTTATTTTTTTTTTATTAATGTGGCTGTATAAATGGTACTCTATGGGTACTCTTAGGTACTACGCGGCAGTCCCAGTGTCTTAAAATGATCTGAAATATACTTAAAACAAAAAAAACATTTAATATTTTCGAAATACAAAATGAGAATGATATAGATATGTTAGTCGTGATTTTTACTATTAGAAAAAGTAATATATTTAGTAGCGCTTTTCTTTTTTTCTGACAGGGAAATTTTTTTTTACTTAGAAAATTATTATTTATATATTATGAAGCTGTATCAATGGTATTCTATGGTTGCTCATAGACACTAAGCAGCTGTCCCAGTGGTACTCTATGGCAGTATTGGGTTAATGGTACGGGGGTTGCCACTTATTGGTGCAAAAAGCGCAAAAAGGTTGCTATGGCACTTACTCGAGGGGGAGAACCCCTTGTCGGCCCAAATGTTAGTGGGATTCCCGCTCTTACCCCAACGGTTCCGTATCTATCAGGTTTGGTAGTACCCTGTTTACAGTATACCCTGTCCCAGGGTATGATAACACGATCGAGTGCTCAAATGGCCACTTTCTAAAGCGAAATGTACCCACCTTGGGTTACGGCTACAAAGTCTCTAACGCTGTCCTTGGAGGTAACAAACCCCCCTGTCAATATAATAATGACGGTATCTCGTAACTCTATTCCTACCCTGCCTGGGTTACGGAAACTAGTACACAGTTTGTAGAAAATACCTTACTTGTATTCTTCCAAACGGTCACAATAATAACATCTATAAATTCCAATTACAGACTCCCTATACGGGGTCTCAAAGTAGACTAATTCAAAAATAATAATCTTTACAGCAATGTTCATAGGGATGGACCTTCGCTTGGCCCAGCCAATCATCTCAATCCCTATTCAAAACCAATTTTACCTTTCCAGCCCTATTATTCAATCACTCAAACCAGGAAGTACAAAAATAGAATTTACTTTAAAGCTTACTTATTGCAACACAACTATAGCTTAGCAACGATACTTTTAAATTGTCATTGCAAATTATAATATAGAGAAATCTAAACAAATGTAATGAGAACGAAAACAGGTCATTTATCTGAAAGGAAACGAAACAGGGGTGGAACCCCAACACCTCCCCCCGTAAGATAAATGACCGCCCACGCGCTACCTTGGTCCACCCTTAAAAACATATACACATAACTTCAACTTTACAAAATCCGTTTGCCTTCTCTCTTCCACCAGTGTCTGTGCTACTACTTCCACCGCTTGGCTCTGGATCGGTCGTCATCGACACGTCTCTACTGTAGGACCACCATGGTCTAAATCGTATAGCATCCGCATTAGGTTTTGAAAGTTGAAGTCCCCAAGATTCGTAGACAATCATTTTGCGTAGCAAAATCAAAAACAAACAAATTCTCGCTCTCACGAATTTACATTTGAGAGGAGCAGAGAATCAGTTTCTGACACATATGATGATGCCAGCCATCATGAAAAATTGGCTGCACTAGCCTCTTAATTTCCATCTTTGGAAACAACCCCACATCTCAATAAAAAAGTAAATTGCCCCTTGGCATAATTTCAAATAATCTAAGGCCAGAAATGCAAAGGCCTCTGAAAACGATAAGGATACTGGGAATGAAGTACAATTTTGAGCGAACCATGAATCGCCTTTTTTCTGGGTTCCCTCCTCTGGGATAATCAAATGCAGAATATACGTTGATGCTAATTGAAGATGAAACTTGGATACATCTCCCACTGAATACAATTTGCCGGAAATAATTGTCGGTTCCCATGAAGAATAATAACTATGAGTAGGGTTACTGGACAAAGGTTTGGGTGAAGTATGAAGTGACTGGGAGAGAGTATCCCCCAAGGACTCCAGATCAGAGAGGCAAAATCTCGGTAAAGGGATCAAAGCTTGTCCGCTAGTTGTGCATTGAGGAGAAGGGCTATCTTTCGTGACTTCCCGCAGGGGATCTTCCCCAAGGGATTCCTCGCCCTCATAAAGGATCAACATGTCTTTTGAGTTGATAATACCAATCTCAGATTCCTTTCCAATTTTTTCCAATCTGACTCGACATTCCACATCTCCCAACTTTCCCCCAACCCGTTGTAGGTCCTTCATCTTTTTTTTGTAACCATCTTGTTTTATTCCCCATGGGTCTTGGACCTCTTTTTCCTCCCTATTATTTATGTTATCGAGGCACAACCCATCCAACATTTTACTTTTCTCCCTATTATTTATGTTTTCAAGGCACAGCCCATCCAATATTTTTTTGTTTTTCGCAACTGCAGGCTGAATCTCCAAATTTTGTCTCTTTTTTACCCTCATCTTTTCATCTCTAGATTTATCAATTTTGTTATTCGCGCAAAATAATAAATCATCGTTAAATCTGATTTGGACTCCAGTGTCGACCATCTGTGACTGCCTAACTTCATTGTAGGTCCATTTAATATTTCTTTTCTCTCTTTTAGTCTTCTTTATTCTTACAGCCGGAACAAATAGTTCGTTATCAAATGGGAATTGAAGTCCGACATTTGGTTTTTCATATTCTACTAAAATTTGTCGAACTATCCGAGGAAAAGCGCGTACAATAGATTTCGTCTCCTTATTCTCTGGTACAATCAGTGCTTAATTTTGGCCTGTACTTGTTAGCGTCTCATATTCAATAAAAGTGTTCTCAAGTTTACCATTTTATGGAAATTTCCCCGTAAAATCATTCTCGCGCGGCTTATTTTCAATATTTTGTTACAGTAAAGAACGATATCTCGCCCATACTAACTGATATACGGAGGTATTAGGGGTAGCTATCCGAGTTGCAGAGGTAGCTATCAACCTAGTAAGAGACGATCACGTCCAATGTTAAGAAATATAAAAACCCATAGCTCCTAAGAAAAGGAGTCAGATTAAAACAAAAACTACACCATTAGAACCGCCTTGTCCGAAATCCCTGTATAGAAAACTTTATGTCATTTGGCTTGAACAGCAAGGGAAATATCTTTAGGAAACTGTATGACCGCGGATGCTGATTGGCTTGACAATCAAGAAATTGACTTTAACCACGTTATTCTCCACAAACGGGATATTTTTTTTTCTTTTTTTTTCTTTTCCACAGATAGCTTTGCACTGGAACATCGTAGAGCATTTTTCAATGGCACATTTTAAAGGATTTATAATAAAGAACGACCTCTTGCCTATAATCAGTTTTATACGCCACTTAATTATAGTATAGGTTAGTAATTCAACAGATAGCTTTGCACTGGAACATCGTAGAGAGTTGTTCAATGGCTCATTTTAAAGGAAATTAATGGGGTTAAAAACCTTCTGTAATTAAAACAAATTATTTTTATTACATTAAGAGATTTTAATTATTTTCCTTAAGAAATCATCATAAGTTTACAGTAAAGAACGATCTCTCTCCCATAGTAACTGATATGCTACATTAAAAGACGATCATTGGAATAAAAAGTTATTGCATGCATTAGACTTAGTTAGCTACTTGATCGTTTGAGAATCGTCTCTTACTATTTCAAAGAAGAAAAAGCCGTAGGCTTTTTCCTGTTTGTAATATTTTTACAAAAAGGAACGAACTGTAACCCATGTAACTGAAGTATTAAATCAAACAGTTCGTGGTCATAATAAAGAGCTGTCTAATGGCTCATTTTAAAGGAAATTGCTGTATACAGAAACCTTTTGTAATTAACAAAAATAATTTATTATTATAAAATAAATTGTTAAGATATGGTAAAGAACTAACTCTAGGCCATAGTAACTAATTTAATTTTGAAAAGAAATCCAAATAGCAACCATAGAGTACCATGAAGGCATACATATAAGAAAATCACAGCTCAACGTCATCGAAAATCAAATGAAATGACGTCATTGAAATTACAGTAAAGAACGATCTCTCTCCGATAGTAACTGATATGCTACATTAAAAGACGATCATTGGAATAAAAAGTTATTGCATGCACTGGACTTAGTTAGCCACTTGATCGTTTGAGGTTCGTCTCTTACTATTTCAAAGAAGAAAAAGCCGTAGGCTTTTTCCTGTTTGTAATATTTTTACAATAAGGAACGAACTGTAATTTTATATTAAAAGACGATCATTGAAATAACAAACCATTCCATACATTGGACATAGTTAGCTACTTGATTGTTTGAGTTTCGTCTCTTACTATTTAAAAGAAGAAAAAGCCGTAAGCTTTTTCCTGTTGGTATTTATAGTTAAAAAACGAACCCAAGTCCAAAGAAACTGAACACTGTGGTTCATTCATATTATCTTCATTATTTTAGCTAGAATGTAAATAAACAAGTTTCTT
Source organism: Artemia sp. Qi Xiang Cuo (assembly GCF_049724085.1). NCBI lineage: Eukaryota > Metazoa > Arthropoda > Branchiopoda > Anostraca > Artemiidae > Artemia > Artemia sp. Qi Xiang Cuo. The sequence continues at coordinate 64,876,323 of NC_142799.1, read as the reverse complement.
TTTTAAATTTTAAATTGAAAAGATAGTGCTTTTAATTCAACATATTAAAAGTTCTCCCCGACGGGGAATCGAACCCCCTTCTCCCAGGTAACAAATGGGCATACTTACCATTAGACTGTCGAAGACTTATAAAATAAAATTTTTAATCCGTAAAAAGCCGTAGGCTTTTTCCTGTTTGTAATATTTTCCTGTTTGTTTTATAATAAAGAACGACCTCTTGCCTATACTAAATTTTATACGCCACTTAATTATAGTATAGGTTAGTTATTCAACAGATAGCATGGCACTGGAACATCGTAAAGAGTTGTTCAATGGCTCATTTTGAAGGAAATTAATGGGGTTAAAAACCATTTGTAATTATAGAAAGAACGAATAACTGAAAAATTAATCATGATTGCTGTCGTAGATGCAACTTAGTAAAAGATGAGCACGTAAATGAGGATTATATAATTTTCATCGGATATACCTGACACCTAGTAAAAAACAAATTATCCGGGTTGCAGCGGTAGCTAGCATCCGGGTTGCAGCGGTAGCTAGAAACCTAGTAAAAGACGATCATGTCCAATGTTAAGAAATATAAAAACCCCTAACTCCTAAAAAAAGAGTCAGGTCAAATTTTAAATATAACTGTACAAGCCTATACTATAGTTAAGTTGCCTATATGCCTTAATGTAATAAAATTTTCAGGAATTATTCTAGTTTCCGTTAACAAATAAATTTTTGTTAATGCCCCCCCAAACATTACTGTATTTTACATAATAATGGGTAATTATAACAATAAAGAACGACACCTAGCCAATCTTAACTGAAACATAAATAGGGATTATGTAATTTCCATCAATATCATGGCTGTAGAAATGGATGAAACCTAGTAAAGAACAAACCATTACAGTAAAGAATATTTCATGGTAAAGATTGATCAATGATGCCATAATCATAGTTTTTAGCCAGTTCATCTCTTACTATTCCAATTCAGAAAAAGCCAAAGGCTTTCTCCTGTTTGTAATTTCACATCATCCGGGTTGCAGCGGTAGCTAGCAACCTAGTAAGAGACGATCACGTCCAATGTTAAGATATAGGTTGCAGCGGTAGCTAGCATATAGGTTGCAGTGGTAGCTTGCAACCTAGTTACATTAAAAGACGATCATTGGAATGTCCGGACTGCAGCGGTAGCTAGCAACCCAGTAAGAGACGATCACGTCCAATGTTAGGAAATATAAAAACCCATAGCTCCTAAAAAAGGAGTCAGATCAAAACAAAAAGTACACCATTTTTACTGTAAAGAACAAACTTCCAACCCATAGGAACTAAAAAAAGATTATAATTAATATTAAAGATTATTTTCAACCGATAGCTTGGCACTGGAAGATCGTAGAGAATTGTTCAATGGCTCATTTTAAAAGAAATCTCTAGAAATAGTGCCATTTGTACTTAATTTTTTTATATTATAATGGATCGATATATTTGATCACAAATTTTGTAATTCAAGAGTTATAGTAACATCAAAACAAAAAGTTCACTATTAGAACCGCCTTGTCGAAAAACTCTTTATAAGAAACTTTCTATCCCTTGGCTTGAGCAGCAAGGGAAATATATTGGCTTGAAAATCAAGAAAAGTGGCGGCTACTCCAATGTTCTGCCTAAACGGGAAATTTCTTTTCTTTTTTCTTTTCCACAGATAGCTTGGTACAGGAACATCGTAGAGAGTTGTTGAACGGCTCATTTTAAAGAAGATTAATTGGGTTAAAAATCTTTTGTAACTACAATAAAGTATTTCCAAAATAGAATAGATTTTTCAACTATAAACTGCATTTTTGGTGTCTTCTCATACTGCAGTATAATCGAAGATATTTGATTTTTTACATAAATCTTAATCGTATACCAGCGGTAAGATTTAGACCCACGGCTCCGAAGAGACTAGTGGCTAAAATCAGCGCATTGGATCAATCGGCCACTCTGCCTCTCTTAACTATATATGTGAATCCGGGTTGCAGCGGTACCTAGCAACCAAGTAAGAGACGATCATCTGGGCTGCATTGGTAGCTAGCAATCCGGGTTGCAGCGGTACCTAGCAACCTAGTAAGAGACGATCACTTCCAAATGTTGAGAAATATAAAAACCCATAACTCCTTAAAAAAAAGTCAGATCAAAACAAAAGGCACACCATCAAAAACCGCCTTGTCCGAAACCCCTGTAGAGGATTCTTTCTGTCCATTGGCTTGAATCACAAGGGAAATATATTGTCTTGAAAATGAAGAAAAGTGGCAGCTATTACAGCATTCTGCCTAAGTGAAAAATTTTTTCTTTCATCTTTTCCACGGATCCGGGTTGCAGCGGTAGCTAGCAACCTAGTAAGAGACCATCACGTCCAATGTTAAGAAATATAAAAACCCCTAACTCCTGAGAAAAGAGTCAGATCAAAACAAAAATTACACCATTAGAACCACCTTGTCCAAAACCCTTATTAAGGAAACTTATCATTCTTTGGCTTGAATAAGAAAGAAAATATATTGGCTTGAAAATCAAGAAAATTGACTTTAACCACGTTATTCTCCACAAACGGGATATTTTTTTGTTTCCGCTTGATTTTCCTCCTCAACTAGCTGGGCACTGGAAAATCATAGAGAGCTGTATAGTAGCTCATATTAAAGGAAATTGCAGCATCTAGTCACTTTTGTAATTAAAAATAAAATACTTTTTAAAGTAGAATCAATTTTGTCAAAAAAATTGCATTTTTGATGTATTTTCATACTGCAGTCTTTTCAAAGATATTTGAATTTTGAAGCAATCAAATATAATAAAGATCAAACTCTTCCCTATACTAACTTGCATACGCAACTTCATTATAGTTAAGATTACAGTATTTATATTTCTGGGTTGCAGCGGTAGCTAGCAACCTAGTAAGACACGATCACGTCCAATGTTAAGAAATATAAAAACCCTTAACTCCTGAGAAAAGAGTCAGATCATCCGGGTTGCAGCGGTAGCTAGCAACCTAGTAAGAGACGATCACGTCCAATGTTAAGAAATATAAAAACCCCTAACTCCTGAGAAAAGAGTCAGATCAAAACAAAAATTACACCATTAGAACCACCTTGTCCAAAAGCCCTATTCAGGAAACTTATCACTCTTTGGCTTGAATAACAAAGAAAATATATTGGCTTGAAAATCAAGAAAATTGACTTTAACCACGTTATTCTCCACAAACGGGATATTTTTTCTTTTTCGCTTGTTTTTCCTCCTCAAATAGCTGGGAACTGGAAAATCATAGAGAGCTGTATAATAGCTCATTTTAAAGGAAATTGCAACATCTAGTCACTTTTGTAATTAAAACTAAAATACTTTTTAAAGTAGAATCAATTTTATCAAAAAAATTGCATTTTTGATGTATTTTCATACTGCAGTCTTTTCAAAGATATTTGAATTTTGAAGCAATCAAATATAATAAAGATCAAACTCTTCCCTATACTAACTTGCATACGCAACTTCACTATAGTTAAGATTACAGTATTTATATTTTTACATTAAAAGACGATCACTGAAATAACAAACCATTCCATACAGTGGACTTAGTTAGCTACTTGATTGTTTGAGTTTCGTCTCTTACTATTTAAAAGAAGAAAAAGCCGTAGGCTTTTTCCTGTTTGTATTTATAGTTAAAAAACGAACTCAAGTTCAAAGAAACTGAACACTGTGGTTCATTCATATTATCTTCATTATTTTAGCTAGAATGTAAATAAACAAGTTTCTTTTTTAAATTTTAAATTGAAAAGATAGTGCTTTTAATTCAACATATTAAAATTTATAATAAAGAACGACCTCTTGCCTATACTAAATTTTATACACCACTTAATTATAGTATAGGTTAGTAATTCAACAGATAGCTTGGCACTGGAACATCGTAAAGAGTCGTTCAATGGTTCGTTTTAAAGGAAATTAATGGGGTTAAAAACCTTTTGTAATTAAAACAAATTATTCCTATTACATTAAAAAAATTTAATTATGTTCCTTAAGACATCATCATAAATCATCTCTGTTAACAAAGGCAGCTGCTCACTTACCGCCTCTTATTATGGATGGTTGGATATCCTGCATTTTGTATAATTCGTACATTAAAAACCTAGTAAGAGTCGATCACGTCCAATGTTAACAAATTTAAAAACTCATAACTCCTAAACAAAGTCAGACAAAAATTATACCATTAGATCCGGGTTGCAGCGGTAGCTAGCAACCTAGTAAGAGACGATCACGTCCAATGTTAAGAAATATAAAAACCCCTAACTCCTGAGAAAAGAGTCAGATCAAAACAAAAATTACACCATTAGAACCACCATGTCCAAAACCCCTATTAAGGAAACTTATCACTCTTTGGCTTGAATAACAAAGAAAATATATTAGCTTGAAAATCAAGAAAATTGACTTCAACCACGTTATTCTCCACAAACGGGATATTTTTTCTTTCCGCTTGATTTTCCTCCTCAACTAGCTGGGCACTGGAAAATCATAGAGAGCTGTATAATAGCTCATTTTAAAGGAAATTGCAACATCTAGTCACTTTTGTAATTAAAACTAAAATACTTTTTAAAGTAGAATCAATTTTATCAAAAAAATTGCATTTTTGATGTATTTTCATACTGCAGTCTTTTCAAAGATATTTGAATTTTGAAGCAATCAAATATAATAAAGATCAAACTCTTCCCTATACTAACTTGCATACGCAACTTCACTATAGTTAAGATTACAGTATTTATATTTTTACATTAAAAGACGATCACTGAAATAACAAACCATTCCATACAGTGGACTTAGTTAGCTACTTGATTGTTTGAGTTTCGTCTCTTACTATTTAAAAGAAGAAAAAGCCGTAGGCTTTTTCCTGTTTGTATTTAAAGTTAAAAAACGAACTCAAGTCCAAAGAAACTGAACACTGTGATTCATTCATATTATCTTCATTATTTTAGCTAGAATGTAAATAAACAAGATTCTTTTTTAAATTTTAAATTGAAAAGATAGTGCTTTTAATTCAACATATTAAAATTTATAATAAAGAACGACCTCTTGCCTATACTAAATTTTATACACCACTTAATTATAGTATAGGTTAGTAATTAAACAGATAGCTTGGTACTGAAACATCGTAAAGAGTTGTTCAATGGTTCGTTTTAAAGGAAATTAATGGGGTTAAAAACCTTTTGTAATTAAAACAAATTATTCTTATTACATTAAAAAAATTTAATTATGTTCCTTAAGACATCATCATAAATCATCTCTGTTGACAAAGGCAGCTCTTCACTTACCGCCTCTTATTATGGATGGTTGGATATCCTGCATTTTGTATAATTCGTACATTAAAAACCTAGTAAGAGTCGATCACGTCCAATGTTAACAAATTTAAAAACTCATAACTCCTAAACAAAGTCAGACAAAAATTATACCATTAGATCCGGGTTGCAGCGGTAGCTAGCAACCTAGTAAGAGACGATCACGCCCAATGTTAAGAAATATAAAAACCCCTAACTCCTGAGAAAAGAGTCAGATCTAAACAAAAATTACACTATTAGAACCACCTTGTCCAAAACCCCTATTAAGGAAACTTATCACTCTTTGGGTTGAATAACAAAGAAGATATATTAGCTTGAAAATCAAGAAAATTGACTTCAACCACGTTATTCTCCACAAACGGGATATTTTTTTCTTTCCGCTTGATTTTCCTCCTCAACTAGCTGGGCACTGGAAAATCATAGAGAGCTGTATAATAGCTCATTTTAAAGGAAATTGCAACATCTAGTCACTTTTGCAATTAAAAGTAAAATACTTTTTAAAGTAGAATCAATTTTGTCAAAAAAATTGCATTTTTGATGTATTTTCATACTGCAGTCTTTTCAAAGATATTTGAATTTTGAAGCAATCAAATATAATTAAGATCAAACTCTTCCCTATACTAACTTGCATACGCAACTTCACTATAGTTAAGATTACAGTATTTATATTTTTACATTAAAAGACGATCACTGAAATAACAAACCATTCCATACATTGGACTTAGTTAGCTACTTGATTGTTTGAGTTTTGTCTCTTACTATTTAAAAGAAGAAAAAGCCGTAGGCTTTTTCCTGTTTGTATTTATAGTTAAAAAATACATAAAAGATCAATGTCAGTCAAGAGGATCTAAAGTAGTTTATAGTAAAGAATGACAGTATTACCTGACATAATCTATTGACAAGATGACTTGAAACAAATTAAGTAAAGGATCGATGTCAGTCAAGAGGATTTAGTGTAGTACTAATTAATAGAAGTTTTATTTATGCTTTAAATTGATAAATGTGTAAAAACTGCCTCTGGCAGGATCCGGGTTGCAGCGTAGCTAGCAACCTAGTAAGAAATGATCACGTCCAATGTTAAGAAATATAAAATCCCCTAACTCCTAAAAAAAGAGTCAGATCAAATTACATTAAAGAACAAACTCTAAAACTTGGTTTTGCGGCATTTTTATATTAAAAGACGAAATATAGCCCATAGTAACAGAAATATTAAAATCCTGGTTGCAGCGGTAGTTATCCAGGTTGCAGAGGTAGCTAGCAACCTAGTAAGAGACGATCACGTCTAACTTTAAGAAATATAAAAACAAATTCTTCCTAAAAAAAAGTCAGATCAAAACAATTATATTAAAAGACGATCATTAGAAGAACAAACTATTGCATAAATTGGACTTAGTTAGCTGCCTGATTCTTTGAGAGTCGTCTCTTACTACTCCAAAGAAGAAAAGGCCGTAGGCTTTTCCGGGTTGCAGTGGTAGCTAGCAACCTAGTAAAAGACGAGTTTTTGACTCCTAGTTTTTGACTCCTAAAAAAGGAGTCAGATCAAAACAAAAGGTACACCTTTAGAACTGCCTTGTTCGAAACCACTCTATAGGAAACTTTCTGTCCCTTTGCTTGTACAGCAAGGGAAATATATTGGCTTGAAAATCAAGAAAAGTGGCAGCTACTACAACATTCCGCCTAAACGGGATATGTTTTTCTTTTTTTTCTTTTCCACAGATAGCTAAGCACTGGAACATCGTAGAGAGTTGTTCAATGGCTCAGTTTAAAGGAAATTAATTGGGTTACAAATCTTTTGTAACTAAAATAAATTATTTATTCAAGAAAATAAATTTTTTCACTAAAAACTGCATTTTTTATGTCTTTTCATACTGCAGTCTTTTCAAAGATATTCGATTTTTGTATATAAATTGTCTCTTATCGTAATCAAATACAAGTGGTAAGATTTGAACCCACGCCTTCGAAGAGACTGGTGGCTAACTTCAGCGCCTTGGACCACTCGGCCACGTTGCCTCTCATAACTATATATGTGAATCCGGGTTGCAGCAGTAGCTAGTAACCTAGTAAGAGACGATCAGTCCAATGCTAAGAAATTTAAAAACCCATAACTCCTAAAAATAGAGTCAGATCAAAACAAAAGTGCATCATTAGAACCACATTGTCTGAAACCCTACTAGATAAATAATGAATGTCGCCATATTTTTATTAGAGCTATGACGTGAATAGAAAAACACGACATTATTTTGTTATTTCTAAAGACGTCATGAAATAATATCATTACACCATGACGTCATGAAATAAAATCATTGGGCCATGACGTCATAATTACTATATAAAAAGCGACAAAGATGTAAATGGTTTCATTCATGATTACATAATGGTTAAATCAAAGCAAGCTACACGCAACTTAAAAAACAGTACTACACAAAAATCAACAAAAGTGGCAGCTACTACAACATTCTGCCTAAACGGGATATTTTTTTTTCTTCCGTGTTTTCCACAGATAGCTTGGCACTGAAACATCATAGAGAGTTGTTCAAAGGCTCATTTTAAAGGAAATTAATTGGGTTAAAAATCTTTTGTAACCAAAGTAAATTATTTTTAAGAGAGAATAAATCTTTCAATTAAAAACTGCATTTTTGATGTCTTTTGATACTGCAGTCTTTTCAAGGATATTTGATTTTTGCACATAAATCATTATCGTATACCAGCGGTAAGATTTGTTACATTAAAGAACGAACTGTAGTCAATAGTAAGTGAAGTGCTATAAGAAATTATTATATAGATGCTTTTGAAACACACATCCGGGTTGCAGTGGTGGCTAGCATCCTAGTAAGAGACGATAACACCCCAAAGTAAAAACTAAAGTAACCCATAGCTCCTGAATATAGATTCAAGTCAAAACAAGAAGTAAACTGTTAGAACTGCCTTGTCTAAAACCTTTACATAGCAAACTTGCCGTCCCTTGGCTTGAATAACAAGGAAAATATATTGGCTTGAAAATCAAGAAAATTGGCTGTAACCATGATATTCTCCACATACGGCATCTTTTTTTCCGTTTGTTTTTCCTCCTCAGCTGCCTGGGCACTGGAAAATCATCTAGAGCTGTATATACCTCATTTTAAGGGAAATTGCTAAATCTAGTACCGTTTGTAATTAAAAATATTTTTTTTTTTAAATAGAATCAATTTTGACAAAAAAATCTACATTTTCGTGTACAAGCTTGATGAATGACATTATAATAATATATAGGCAATAACCATATATAACGTAAAAAGTGAATGTAATATTTATACACGTTCATCTCTCGACAAGATAATTTTAATTTATTTTAGTCCTAAGTTCAGGATCGCTAAATTTATTATGTAAACTGCATTACATTAAAACACGAGAATTGTAATAACAAACCATTGCACACATTAGACTTAGTTATTTACTTGATTGTTTGAGGTTCGTCTCTTACTATTTCAAAGAAGAAAAAAACGTAGACTTTTTCCTGTTTGTAATCAGGTTTATATTTGATAATACTACATTAAATCAAACAGTTCGTGGTAACGAACTGTATAGTAAGAGCGACCGTCTCAATAGTAACGAAACTCTAAAAAACGAAATTTTGATACCGATATTACATTAAAAGACGATCATTTGAAAAAAAAACCATTGCATACATTGGACTTATCCGGGTTGCAGCGGTAGCTAGCAACCTAGTAAGAGACGATCACGTCCAATTTTAAGAAATATAAAAATCCATAGTTCCTAAAAAAGGAGTCAGATCAAAGCAAAATTAGAACCGCCAAAATTAGTACACCATTAGAACCGCCTTTTCCGAAACCCCTGTATAGGAAAGTTTCTGTCCCTTGGCTTGAACAGCAAGGGAAATATATTGGTGGAGACGATCAGTCCAATGCTAAGAAATATAAAAACCCAGAACTCCTAAAAATAGAGTTAGATCAAAACAAATGTCCATCATTAGAACCACCTTGTCTGAAACCCTACTAGATAAATAATGAATGTCGTCATAGTTTTATTAGAGCTATGACGTGAACAGAAAAACACGACATTATGTTGTTGTTTCTGAAGACGTCATGAAATAATATCATTACGCCATGACGTCATAAAATAAAATCATTACGCAATGACGTCATAATTACTATATAAAAAACGACAAAAATGTAAATGGTCTCATTCATGATTACATAATGGTTAGATCAAAGCAAGCTACACGCAAGTTAAAAAAACAGTACTACAAAAAAAAACAGAGATAACTTCTTGAAAAGAAAAAAGCAAAGGATTCAACCGACCAGGCGTATCGAGAAATAATAATTGATAGTGACAAACAGCGTTTGTCACTAGGCAGAGGCCTTCAGGATTATTAAAATTAAAATAAGATAATAATTGGGGAGAAATATTTTTATGGTAAGCAGAGTATGCAACGGATAGATTTAATTTTTTATGATTTGTTCAAAAGGGATAATACCAAAATCGGAGTACAAGTCCTGGGTGGTTACATAAAGGACCGATATAGATCATCATAAATGGTGTTCTTCAGTACGTTTTTTTTATATAATTGTCAATTATTATATAAAATACAGTAGTTTTTTGGGGTTTTCAAACAAGCATGCCATCTTGTTTGAAAAATTTCTGCAACAACAACCGTGCTATGACAGGGTATTCAATAATTTGATTTTTCTACAAAACTGTGTATATTATTTTGGTAAAGTAATTGTAATAGCAATATTAGACACTTTTGATTTTTTAAATAGTTTGTTTTGATAAAGAGATTATAATAGTAATATTTGACACTTTTTAACATTAATAGTGACACCTTTTCCAGATATCCGGGTTGCAGCCGTAGGTAGCAGCCTAGAAGAGACGATCAAATGTTAATAAATATAAAAACCCATAGTTCCTAAAAAAGGAGTCAGATCAAAACAAAAAGTACACCATTAGAACTGCCGTGTCCGAAACCCCTGCATAGGAAACTTTCTGTCCCTTGGCTTGAACAGCAAGGGATTTTTACAATAAAGAATGACACCTAGCCCATGTTAACTGAAACATAAATAGGGATTATTTAATTTCAATCACTATCTTGGCTGTAGAGATGGCTGAAACCTAGTAAAGAACAAACCATTACAGTAAAGAACAAAAAGTATCCGGGTTGCAGCGGTAGCTAGCAACCTAGTAAGAGACGATCACGTCCAATGTTAAGAAATATAAAAACCCATAGTTCCTAAAAAAAGAGTCCGATCAAAACAAAAAGTACACCATTAGAACCGCCTTGTCCGAAACCCCTGTATAGGAAAGTTTCTGTCCCTTGGCTTGAACAGCAAGGGAAATATATTGGCTTGAAAATCAAAAAAATTGACTTTAACCACGTTATTCTCCCCAAACGGGATATTTTTGTCTTTTTTTCTTTTTTTTTTCTTTTCCACAGATAGCTTGGCAGTGGAACATCGTAGATGGTTGTTCAATAGCTCATTTTAAATGAAATTAATTGGGTTAAAAATCTATAGTAACTAAAATAAATTATTTCTAAAAGAGAATAAATTTTTCCACCAAAAACTGCATTTTTGATGTCTTTTCACACTGCAGTCTTTCAAACATAATCGTATACCAGCGGTAAGATTTGAACCCACGCCTCCGAAGAGACTGGTGGCTAACACCAGTGCCTTGGACCGCTCGGCCAGGCTGCCTCTCATAAATAAATATATATATGTGAATTCGGGTTGCAGCAGTAGCTAGCAACCTAGTAAGAGACGATCAGTCCCATGCTAAGAAATATAACAAAACTCCTAAAAATAGAGTAAGATCAAAGCAAAAGTACATCATTAGAACTACCTTGTCTGAAACCCTACTAGATAAATAATAAATGTCGTCATAGTTTTATATTAGAGCTATGACGTGAATAGAAAAACACGAAATTATATTGTTGTTTCTGATGACGTCATGAAATAATACCATTGCACCATGAAGTCAATAAAATCATTACGCCGTGACGTCATAATTACTACTAAAGAACGACCAAGATGTAAATTCTCTCAGTCTTGATTAGAATAATGGTTAGATCGAAGCAAGCTATACGCAATTTGAAAAAACAGTACTACACAAACAACAGAGATAGTATCTTGAAAAGAGAAAAGCATTACAGTAAAGAACGATCTCTCGCCAATACTAACTGATATACGGTGGCTCCAGGGGTAGCTACATCCGGGTCGCAGCGGTAGCTAGCAACATAGAAAGAGTTACAGTAAAGAACGATCTCTCGCCAATAGTAACTGATATACGGTGGCTCCAGGGGTAGCTACAAGTACATAATGAGAGTAAGGAATTAAATTTCTTTGGAGTACCGAAAAAATTCAACTCTTATGATGGTGGATATGCGAGAGTGAGATCTCGTAGCGACGATTGCAATCACAGAGAGTGCCAACATAAAAATAATAGTCGATGAAGAGGGATATCTTCTTCCTAGTGGTTGTGGTAACACGTTACCCAGTGTTAAACTCTATCACCAACTATCGGGTATTAGCATCGGACGAAAGACATAAAGAAGAAAGGCGTTCTCTTTGAATAATATCATAAACCATATCCTGTCTACGTGCCAGAACTGTTACCTGTGTAAAAATAATTTGGTAATGGACAGTGTGTCTATTACCAAATTCACAAGAAATCAATACAATGATGTATTACAATAAAGAACGACCTCTTGCCTATACTAATCCGGGTTGCAGCGGTAGCTAGCAACCTAGTAAGAGACGATCACGTCCAAGGTTAAGAAATATAAAAACTCATAGTTCCTAACAAAGAAGTCAGATCAAAACAAAAAGTACACCATTAGAACCGCCTTGTCCGAAACCCCTGTATAGTAAACTTTCTGTCCCTTGGCTTGAACAGCAAGGGAAATATATTGGCTTGAAAATCAAGAAAAGTGGCAGCTACTACAACATTCTGCCTAAACGGGATATTATTTTCTTTGTATCCAGAGATAGCTTGGCACTGAAACATCGTAGATAGTTGTTCAATGGGTCATTTTAAAGGAAATTAATTGGGTTAAAAATCTATAGTAACTAAAATAAATTATTTCTAAAAGAGAATAAATTTTTCCACCAAAAACTGCATTTTTGATGTCTTTTCACACTGCAGTCTTTCAAACATAATCGTATACCAGCGGTAAGATTTGAACCCACGCCTCCGAAGAGACTGGTGGCTAACACCAGTGCCTTGGATTACATAAAGGACCGATATACTTCATCATAAATGGTGTTTGTCAATCAAACAGTTCGTGGTAACGAACTGTATAGAAAGAGCGACCCGTCGAGATAGTAACCGAAACTAAAACATTGAGTTTTGATACCAATAGGTACATCAAAATAATCGGATTTTTATGCTGATTTTAATAGGTAAGTTTCATCAAGTTTAGTTATACCCATCAAAAGTTAAGAGCCTGAGAAAATTTGCCCTATTTTCGGAAAAATGGAAAAACACCCCCTAAAAGTAATAGAATCATAGAACGAAATAGAAATTATCGTAGAACAAAATTACACCATCAGATTCAGCGTATCAGAAAACCTTACTGAAGAGGTTTCAAGCTTCTATATGCAAAAACGTGGAATTTTGTATTTTTGTCAGAAGAAAGATCACAGATGCGTGTTTATTTGCCCTTTTTTTACCGGGGATGATTGTAACAAACCAGTTTTCCTAAAATGTAGCAAGAGGGCATATTAAAACAGAAATTAAAAGTTCTAGTGCCTTTTTAATAAAAAATAAATAGAATCACTTTTTAAAAAAAACTGCATTTTTATCGCTTTTATCACTTGTCTTTACTTTTATCACTTGTGTTTTCATATTGCAGACTTTTCAAATACATTTGATTTTTTAAGCAATTTTGCCAAAAAATATTAAATTCCACATTTTTGCAGATAAGAGCTTGAAAACTCTACAGTAAGGTTTTTGATACGCTGAAACTGATGGTGTGATTTTCATTAACTCATTTTAAGGATTGATCAATAATTTCATATTCGTAGGTTGTAGCCAGGTCGTCTCTTATTATTCGAACAATTAAGAAAAAGCCATAGGCTTTTTCCTGTTTGTAATTACTTTACAAAAAGGGCCGATATAGTTCATCATAAATGACATTTGTCAATTAGGTGTTTTTACCGTCTTGTCCAAAACCCTTACATAGGAAACTTTCTGTCACATGGCTTTAACAGTAAAGGACATACATTGGCTTGAAAATGAAAAAAAGGCAGCTACTACAGCAATCTGCCCAAACGGCATTCGTTTTTCTTCTTTTCCACAGATAGCTTGGCACTGGAACGTCGTAGATAGTTGTTCAGTGGCTCATTTTAAAGGAATTACTAGATCTAGTGCTATTTGTAATTTAATTTTTTTTTATATTTTAAATCAATTCAATTTTTCCACTAAAACCTGTATTTTTATGGCCAATCTTGATGAATGACGTCATAATCGTAGGTAGTAACCATATATGAAGTAATAAGTGAATGCAATATTTATACGCGCTTATATTTTGACAAGACAATATAAGACGTAAATATTTGATCGATATAGTTCATTATAAAAGCGGACTATGTAGATTTCAACGGATATCCGGGTTGCAGCGGTAGCTAGCAACCTAGTAAGAGACCATCACGCCCCATAGTAAAAACTAAAGTAACCCATAACTCCTGAAAACAGATTCAGATCAAAACAAGAAGAACACTATTAGAGCCACCTTGTCAAAAACCTCTCTATAGCACATTTAGCGTCCCTTGGCTTGAATAACAAGGAAAATATATTGGCTTGAAAATCGAGAAAATTGGCTGTTACCACGATATTCTACACATACGGCATCTTTTTTTTCTTTGCGTTTGATTTTTCTCCTCAGCTAGCTGGGCACTGAAAAATCATAGAGAGCTGTAAAATGGCTCATTTTAAAGGAAATTGCCACATCTAGTGGCTTTTGTAACTAAAAATATTTAGCATAGAACGAACCCTATTTGCAACTGACGTCATTACAAAAAAGCTCTATTTAGTTCATTAAAACTGGGGATTAGATAAGTTTCATCGGCATCATCGTTGCAGAGATAGCTGAAACCTAGTAAAGAACAAACCATGGCAGAGTAACTAGAAACTTTACTAAGGACTGTGGCTCGTCCTTTACATGGTTGTGGCCTCCGATGCAACCAAGACGGTTACAACATGACGGGTTCCAGCAACCAAGAAGGGTTTCAGCGGTAGCTTGCAACCTAGTAAGAGACGATCACGCCACATAAAAAACAAAATAGTCTAACAGTTCGTGGTAACGAACTGTATAGTAAGAGCGACTAATCTTAATAGTAACCGAAACTCTAAAAAACGGAATTTTAATATGAATAGATAAATCAAAAGCATCAAATTTTTATGTTGTTTTTAACATATAAGTTTAATCAAGTTTACTCATATTCATCAAAAGTTACGAGCCTGAGAAAATTTGCTTTATTTAAAACAAAGGCAAAAACACCCCTTAAAAGTCATAGAATCTTAATGAAAATTACACCATCAGATTTAGCGTATCAGAGAACATTACTTCAGAGGTTTCAAGCTCCTATCTGCAAAATCCTGGAATTTTGTATTTTTTGCCAGAAGAAAGATCACGGATGCGTGTTTAGAACCTTAGCCCATAGTAGCAGAAATAAGAATATCTAGGTTGCAGCGGTAGCTAGCAACCTATTAATCCGGGTTGCAGCGGTAGCTAGCAACCTAGTAAGAGACGATCACGTCCAATGTTAAGAAATATAAAAACTCATAACTCCTAAAAAAAGAGTCAGATCAAAACAAAAAGTACACCATTAGAATCGCCTTGTCCGAAATTCCTATAAGGGAAACTTACCGCCCTTTGGCTTGAATAACAAACAAAATATATTGGCTTGAAAATCAAGAAAATTGACTTTTACCACGTTATTCTCCACAAAGGGGATATTTTTCTCTTTTTTCTTCTTTTCCACAGATAGCTTGGCACTGGAACATCGTAGAGAGTTGTTCAATGGCTCATTTTAAAGGAAATTAATGGCGTTAAAAACTTTTTGTGCTTAAAACAAATTATTTTTAAAATAGAACCAGTTTCTTACGAAAAATTGCATATGTCATATTAAAGATTGATCAATGACGTCATAATCGTATACCAGTGGTAGGATTTGAACCCACACCTCCGAAGATACTGGTGACTAACACCAGCGCCTTGGACCACTCGGCCAAGAAAAATATCCCACAAACGGGATATTTTTTTCTTTCTTCTTCTTCTTCTTCTTTTCCACAGATAGCTTGGCCCTGGGACATTGTAGAGAGTTGTTCAATGGCTCATTTTAAAGGAAATCTCTAGATCTAGTGCCATTTCTACTTAATTTTTTTTTAAATTAATTATTTTTTACGGAGAACTTAATTTTTTATTATAATAAAGAACGAACTCTATTATAATAAAGAACGAATATTTTACCGATTATCTACTAATAACCATATATGACGTAATAAGTGACATGACGTAATATCTAAAACCTAATGTGTACTTATAACCATATATGACTTAATGAGCGACGTGACGTAAAAATTGAAAAAAATAATTTTTATTTTATTTTCGTTTTTAGTTCAGAATCGCTAAAGTTATAAACTGCAAAAATATTTATGGTGTCTGAACAATAGTTTTAAGCTTTTAATTTAGACTAGAAAAATACCTGAAAATTTAAAAATTAGTTTAATTTTTTGTTAGGTTCTTGATACTTGATACGTGACATAAAAAATCAACTAATGGTTACATAATGGTTTCAATCAAGCAAGCTACACGCAAGTTAAAAAAACAGCACTACCAAAAAAAAAGAGATAGCATCCTGAAAAGAGAAAAGCAAAGGTATTCAACCGACCAGGCGTATCGAGATGCAAAAATTGATAGTGACAAACAGCGTTATTATAATGATGTAGTTTATAGACATGCGAAAATTGATAGTGACAAACAGCGTTATTATAATGATGAAGTTTATAGACATGCAACAATTGAGACAGCCAAACAAAAGAGTAGGGAACTGTATGATAACGATATATATTACCGAAACAAACATAAGAAAAAAGTTGCTACCAGAATAATGGGTAGATACTTGGGTGACAAAAGCTATAATAAAAAAATTAAATTATCTGCGAGGTTGTACCGAAGAACGCATAAGGACAAAGGGAAAAATTACATTCAGAAATACAAGAAGATGGCAAAAATGCAGGCTGATCTTTGTAAATTGGGTTTCCGGGTTGCAGCGGTAGCTAGCAACCTAGTAAGAGACGATCACGTCCAATGTTAAGAAATATAAAAAACCATAGTTCCTAAAAAAGGAGTCAGATCAAAACAAAAGGTACACCATTAGAACCGCCTTGTCAGAAACCCCTGTATAGGAAACTTTCAGTCCCTTGGCTTGAACAGCAAGGGAAATATATTGGCTTGAAAATCAAGAAAAGTGGCAGCTACTACAACATTCTGCCTAAACGGGATATTTTTTTTTTCTTTTTTTTTCTTTCTTTTCCACAGATAGCTTGGCACTGGAACATCATAGAGAGTTGTTCAATGGCTCATTTTAAAGGAAATTAATTGGGTTAAAAATCTATAGTAACTAAAATAAATTATTTCTAAGAGAGAATAATTTTTTCCACCAAAAACTGCATTTTTGATGTCTTTTCATACTGCAGTCTTTCAAACATAATCGTATACCAGCGGTAAGATTTGAACCCACGCCTCCGAAGAGACTGGTGGCTAACGCCAGTGCCTTGGACCACTCGGCCAGGCTGCCTCTCATAAATAATATATATGTGAATCTGGGTTGCAGCAGTAGCTAGCAACCTAGCAAGAGACGATCAGTCCAATGCTAAGAAACATAAAAACCCAAAACTCTTAAAAATAGAGTCAGATCAAAACAAAAGTACATCAATAGAACTACCTTGTCTGAAACCTTACTAGATAAATAATGAATGTCGTCATAGTTTTATATTAGAGCTATGACGTGAATAGAAAAACACGATATTATCCGGGTTGCAGCGGTAGCTAGGAACCTAGTAAGAGACGATCACGTCCAATGTTAAGAAATATAAAAACCCATAGTTCCTAACAGAGGAGTCAGATCAAAACAAAAAGTACACCATTAGAACCGCCTTATCCAAAATCCCTGTATAGGAAACTTTCTGTCCCTTGGCTTGAACAGCAAGGAAAATATATTGGCTTGAAAATCAAGAAAAGTGGCAGCTACTACAACATTCTGCCTAAACGAGATATTTTTTTTTTTCTTTTCCACAGATAGCTTGGCACTGGAACATCGTAGAGAGTTGTTCAATAGCTCATTTTAAAGGAAATTAATTGGGTTAATAGTGCTATAGTAATTGGGCTATAGTAACTATTAATTGGGCTATAGTAACTAAAATAAATTATTTCTAAAAGAGAATAAATTTTTCCACCAAAAACTGCATTTTTGATGTCTTTTCACACTGCAGTCTTTCAAACATAATCGTATACCAGCGGTAAGATTTGAACCCACGCCTCCGAAGAGACTGGTGGCTAACACCAGTGTATTGGACCATTCGGCCAGGCTGCCTCTTATAATTTGGGTTGTAGCAGTAGCTAGCAACCTAGTAAGAGACGATCAGTCCCATGCTAAGAAATATAAAAACCCAAAACTCCTAAAAATAGAGTAAGATCAAAACAAAAGTACATCATTAGAACTACCTTGTCTGAAACCCTACTAGATAAATAATGAATGTCGTCATAGCTTTATATTAGAGCTATGACGTGAATAGAAAAACACGAAATTATGTTCTGGTTTCTGAAGACGTCATGAAATAAAATCATTACGCCGTGACTTCATAATTACTACTTAAGAACTACAAAGATGAAAATGGTCTCATTCGTGAATTACATAATGGTTAGATCAAAGCAATCTGCACGCAAGTTAAAAAAACAGTACTACACAGACAACAGAGATAGTATCTTGAAAAGAGAAAAGCAAAGGTATTCAACTGACCAGGCGTATCGAGAATTAAAAATTGAGAGAGCCAAACAAAAGATCAAGGAGCGTTATCACAATGATAAACTTTATAGAGAAGCAACAATTGATCAGGCTAGACAAAAGAGCAAGGAACGGTATGGTAATGATGAAGATTACAGAGAAGCAAGAATTGAGCAGGCTAGACAAAAGATCAAGGAGCGTTATCAAAATGATGAAGATTACAGAGAAGCAATAATTGAGACAGCCAAACAAAAGAGCAAGTAACGGTATGATAACGATATAGATTACCGAAACAAACATAAGAAAAAAGTTGCTACCAGAATAATGGGTAGATACTGGGGTGACAAAAGTTATAATGAAAAAATTAAATTCTCTGCGAGGTTGTACCGAAGAACGCATAAGGACAAAGGGAAAAATTACATTCAGAAATACAAGAAGATGGCAAAAATGCAGACTGATCTTCGTAAATTGAGAAACATTTTACGCATGTTTTACCACGATCACGAAAAGTATTCCAAATTACAGATTAAAATTCTCTTTGAAAGAGCGGATGCTGTTGAAAAGTTGGCTAGAAATGCTTTGGCAAAGCTTCATAGTAATATCCAAAAGAAATGTTGTCAGTTTAATGAAAAGCTTCCAAAGTATGGACTGGCAACTGCGGAACAGTTTATAGATACAATGGAAAATGTTCGACAACACAGTGAATATACAGAGGCGTACTTCTTAGAAAATTCGTATATTAATTTTGGAAAGAGCAATTGCAGTTTATGTAGCAGCAATAAAAATATATATACAAGCATACCTATCAGCAGCGAAGGAAAAGCAATGTTTTTCAATTATGGCGAAAACGAACCTGTTAGGGTTATTAGTATATGTGTTTGTAAGACTAATGATTTAGAACAAATTCCTGGAACACCGACTCAAGAAAAAAGCATTTCTAACTGTGTTTTAAACAGTTCTTTTAGTTCTACTGAATATTTGGCAAAAAATTCTCTGTGTAGTAGAACAAACTGTCCTGAAAAGTACGAGACAACTATTGAAAATGCTCTGAATCTAGATCTGACAAGGAAATTATGATGGCTGAAGTCACCTATAACAATCTGAGTAAACATTCAAAACCGAAAATTGGGCAGCAGGTTACTTGGCAATGTCACCCTGATATCTGCAAGCTCTATCCGACGGATATTGAATTATGTCAAATTCTTTTTGATATCCTTGAAAATAATATAGCATTAAAATTTTCAACTGACAAAGTGGTTAATTTCTACCTTGGCGGCTTGGATTATTGTGAAATCAATTACAGGGACACAAGAAAGCATGGGCATTCGTTATACTGTAGCCCAAACGAGGGATGTCAGAGCTATTTGCGTTCTCTAAGGGCACTAGCTCCACATTTTCCTGTCTTGAACTGTTTCATTAATAGTGTATATAAGGCAGTATCAAAATGTAAGATTATACAACATATTATTCTACTAAAAGTCGAGGGCTCGTACAAGGAACTAAGTCATTATATAGAAGAAGTATCAAGTAGACTCTGTCGTAATAATAGTCAAGACTTCATCTACGGTGATAGCAATATTAGAGATTCTGTCGATGAAAATAAAATAATAAAATTATTTGGTGAGAGCCTTGATAAGGTAGCTAACATCAGGGATGTATACCCCACAATGCATTGTGACAGTTGCGAGCAGATAAAGACAAAAACCAATTGAAGAGTCTAAGATCCCTTTCAAATAAGAAAGGTTTTGATGTAATGATTGCCACGATTTTAGAACACCTACAACAGGACATACCCAAAGATGACAGAGAACAGCTAATTCATTGTACAGGTTGGAAAGAGGATGTCATAGATTCATTCTCTGTCTGTGATTACTGTGCTGGGAAAATGTTGAAAAGTCAGGAGAATGTCCGATCAGTATTAAATAACCTTCATATAGACTGTACACCGGAATGTATAAAGTGTTTAAATAAAATTGGGTTAAAATATATCCGGGTTGCAGCGGTAGCTAGCAACCTAGTAAGAGACGATATAATAAAGAACGACCTCTTGCCTATACTAAATTTTATAGGCCACTTAACTATAGTATAGGTTAGTAAAGTTTTATAGTAAAGAACGAGTTTTTGACCGAATTTTTACATTAAAAGACGATCATTGGAATATCAAACCATTGCATACATTGGAATTATTTAGCCACTTGATTGTTTGAGGTTTTACAATAAAGAACGACACCTTACATAAAGGACCGATACAGTTCATCATAAATGGTATTTGTCGATTAGGTTTTTTTATATAATTATTCATTACTATGTAAAATGCAGTACTTTTTGGGGGGTTTTAACAAAAATTTATTTGTTAACTGATCCGGGTTTCAGCGGTAGCTAGCAACCTAGTAAGAGACAATCACGTCCAATGTTAAGAAATATAAAAGCTCATAGCTCCTAAAAAAGGAGTCAGATCAAAACAAAAAGTACATCAATAGAACCACCTTGTCCGAAACCCTTGTATAGGAAACTTTCTGTCCCTTGGCTTGAACAGCAAGGGAAATATTTAGGCTTGAAAATCAAGAATTACATAAAGGATCGACATAGTTCATCATAAATTTGTCAGTCAAGAGGATCGTTTGGACTTTAAAAAGACAAATGTATAAAAATTGCCTTCAGGAGGAATTGATACATTAAAAGACCATCATTAAAAAAACAAACCATTGTATACATTGAACTTAGTTAGCTACTTGAGTGTTTTAGTTTTGTCTCTTACTATTTCAAAGAAGAAAAAGCCGTAGGCTTTTTCCTGTTTGTAATCAAATTGTTACATAAAGGATCGATAGCATAAATCGGAAATTTGTAAGAATCATCGTTATCATGGTTTTATCCAGGTTGCAGCGGTGGCTGGCAGCCTACTAAGAGACGATCACGTCACATGTTAATAAATATAAAAACCCATAAATCCTAAAAGAAGAGTCCGATCAAAACAAAAAAGTACACCATTAGATTCGGTTTGCAGTGGTAGCTAGCTACCTAGTAAGAGACGTTATATTAAAGAACGAAGTGTTGCCCATGCAATGAAATTTTCTTAACCTGGTTGCAGCGGTAGCTAGCAACCTAGTAAGAGACGATCACATCCAATGTTAAGAAATATAAAAACCCAAAACTCCTAAAAAAAAGTCAGATCAAAACAAAAAGTACACCATTAGAACCACTTTATCCGAAACTCCTGTATAGGAAACCATCTGTCCCTTGGCTTGATTATATTAAAATACGATCAGTAGAAGAACAAACATTTGCATACGTTGGACTTAGTTGGCTGCCGGATTCTTTGAGAGTCGTCTCTTACTACTCCAAAGAAGAAAAAGCCGTAGGCTTTTTCCTGTTTGTAATCAGGGTTTACATAATATGGGCTGTCAAACAGTTTTGCAGCGGTAGGTAGTAATCCGGATTGCAACGGTAGCTAGCAACCTAGTAAAAGACAATCACGTCCAAT
Organism: Artemia sp. Qi Xiang Cuo; assembly: GCF_049724085.1. NCBI lineage: Eukaryota > Metazoa > Arthropoda > Branchiopoda > Anostraca > Artemiidae > Artemia > Artemia sp. Qi Xiang Cuo. The sequence continues at coordinate 64,854,520 of NC_142799.1, read as the reverse complement.
GTTAAGAAATATAGAAACCCATAACTCCTAAAAAATAGTCAGATCAAAGCAAAAAGTACAACATTAGAACCGCCGTGTCCGAAACCCCTGTGTAGGAAACTTTCTGTAATTTGGCTTGAACAGCAAGGGAAATATATTGGCTTGAAAATCAAGAAAAGTAGCAGCTACTACAGCATTTTGCCTAAACGGCATCTTTTTTTTTCTTTCTTCCTTTTCCACAGATAGCTTGGCACTGGAACATCGTAGAGAGTTCTTCAATGGCGCATTTTAAAGGAAATTAATTGGGTTAAAAACTTTTTGTAACTAAAAAAAAAATTATTTTTAAAACAGATTTTTCACTAAAAAATGTATTTTTGATGTCTTTTCATACTGCAGTCTTTTCAAAGATATTTGATTTTTGAAGCAATCAAACAGTTCGGGGTAAAGTTATATTAGATACCAGCGGTAAGATTTGAACCCAAGCCTCCGAAGACACTGGTGGCTAACACCAGCGTCTTGGACCACTTGGCCACGCTGCTTTTCATAACCACTATATATGTGAATCCAGGTTGCAGCAGTAGCTAGCATTCTAGTAAGAAATATAGTAAGCAACCAATGCTAAGAAATATATTTCTATATAAAAAGCGACAAAGATGTAAATGGTCTCTTTCATGATTACATAATGGTTAAATCAAAGCAAGCTACACGCAAGTTAAAAAAAACAGTACTACACAAAAAACTGAAATAGCATCTTGAAAAGCAAAAAGCAAAGGTATTCAACTGACCAGGCGTATCGAGAAGTAAAAATTGAGAGAGCCAAACAAAATAACATAAAGGATTGATACTGTAAATGGGAATTTTTTAAGTATAATCGGTATCAAATATTTAAAGATAGAACCCTTTTTTACAAAAAAACTAAATTTTTGATGTCTTTTCACAATGCAGTCTTTTCAAAAATATTTTATTTTTAAGCAATATATACATTAAAAGATGATCATTGGAATAACAAACCATTGCATTCATTTGACTTAGTTAGCTGCTTGATTTTTTTAGGTTCGTCTTTTACTATTTCAAAAGAGAAAAAGCCGTAAGGTTTTTCCTGTTTGTAATTAGGTTTTACATAAAGTTACATAGAGGACCAATATAGTCCATCATAAACTGTGTTTGTCAATATTGTTTTTTTTTTATTTAATTATCCATTATTATGTAAAATGCAGCAATTTTTGGGGGGTTTCAACAAAAAATTTATTTAGTAACTAAAACTAGAGTAAATCCTCAAAATTTTAAATAAAATCATTTTATTTAACTGCAAACTGCAAAAATACTTATGATATCTGAGCAATAATTATTGTTTTTTAATTCAAACCAGAGATATACCTGAAAATCTAAAAATTAGTTTGGTTTTTCTTTCACTTAAAGTGACTCGTTACGCCATTTTATCGGGTGTAAACAAATTTGACGTTTGGTTTTGACTGGTAAAGTACTACAAGAAAATATTCATGTGGAATCCGGGTTGCAGCGGTAGCTAGCAACCTAGTAAGAGACGATCAAGTCCGATGTTAAGAAATGTAATAACCCATAACTCCTAAAAATAGAGTCAGATCAAAGCAAAAAGTACACCGTTAGAACCGCCTTGTTTGAAACCACTGTATAAACTGGGTTGAAGCGGTAGCTAGCAACCTAGTAAGAGACGATCACGCCCCATATTAAAAACTAAAGTAACCCATAACTCCTGAAAATAGATTCAGATCAAAACAAGAAGAACTCTATAGCAAATTCCCCGTCTCTTGGCTGGAATAACAATGAAAATATTTTGGCACTGGAAAATCATAGAGAGCTGTATAATTTCTCATTTTGAAAGAAATTGCTAGATCTAGTGCCATTTGTATTTAAAAATACAATATTTTTTAAATAGTACATTAAAATACGATCATTCGAAGAACATACCATTGCATATATTGGACCTAATTAGCTGCTCGATTCCTTGAAAAAAAAATCTAATGCCACGTGAAAAGTGGCGGTTACTACAACATTCTGCCTAAACGGCATATTTTTTCTTTCTTCTTCTCTTCCACAGATAGCTTGGCACTGGAACATCTTAGAGAGTTGTTCAATGGCTCATTTTAAAGGAAATTGATTGGGTTAAAAATCTTTTGTAACTAAAATAAATCCGGGTTGCAGCGGTAGCTAGCAACCTAGTAAGAGACGATCACCTCCAATGTCAAGAAATATAGAAACCCCTAACTCCTAGAAAAATAGTCAGATCAAAACAAAAAGTACACCATTAGAACCGCCTTGTCCTAAACCCCTATAAAGGAAACTTACCGCCCTTTAGCTTGAATAACAAAGAAAATATATTGGCTTGAAAATCAAGAAAATTGACTTTAACCACGTTATTCTCCACAAACGGGATATTTTTTATTTCTTTCTTTTGTTTCCAGAGATAGCTTGGCACTGGAACATCGTAGAGAGTTGTTCAATGGCTCATTTTAAAGGAAATCTCTAGATCTAGCGCCTTTTGCACTTAATTTTTTTTAATTAATTATTTTTTACGAAACACTTAATTTTTTATATACAATATTGATCAATGACGTCATAGTCATTAAATGTAGTACATAAAGGCTCGATCATCGAATTTAAGCTGAAACTAAGTAAAGGACAATTATGCCTCCATATATTCACAGTGATGTATAAGATTTCCCATTACATGTGTAAACTGTTCCACAGTTGCCGGTCCATAACTTGGAAGTTTTTCACTAAACATGCAACATTTCTTTTGGATATTACTATGAAGTTTTGCGAAAGCCTCTCTAGCTGACTTTTCAACAAAATCTATTCTTTCATCCGGGTTGCAGCGGTAGCTAGCAACCTAGTAAGAGACGATCACCTCCAATGTTAAGAAATATAAAACCCCCCAACTGCTAAAAAAATAGTCAGATCAAAACCAAAAGTACACCATTAGAACTGCCTTGTCCGAAACCCCTATAAAGGATTTACATTAAAAGACGATCACTGAAATAACAAACCATTCCATACATTGGACTTAGTTAGCTACTTGATTGTTTGAGTTTCGTCTCTTACTATTTAAAAGATGAAAAAGCCGTAGGCTTTTTCATGTTTGTATTTATAGTTAAAAACGAACTCAAGTCCAAAGAAACTGAACACTGTGGTTTATTTATATTATCTTCATTATTTTAGCTAGAATGTAAATAAACAAGTTTCTTTTTTAAATTTTAAATTGAAAAGATAGTGCTTTTAATTCAACATATTAAAAGTTCTCCCAGACGGGGAATCGAACCCCCTTCTCCCAGGTAAAAAGTGGGCATACTTACTATTAGACTATCGAAGACTTATAAAATAAAGGTTACATATAAGATATGATAATAATTTTTTAATCCGGGTTACATAAAGGCTCGATCATCGAATTTTTATCTGGGTTGCAGCGGTAACTATCAATCTGGGTTGCAGCAGTAGCTAGCAACCTAGTAAGAGACGATCACGTCCAATGTTAAGAAATATAAAAACCCATAGTTCCTAACAAAGGAGTCAGATCAAAACAGAAAGTACACCATTAGAACCGCCTTGTCCGAAACCCCTGTATAGTAAACTTTCAGTCCCTTGGCTTGAACAGCAAGGGAAATATATTTTACATTAAAGAACGATCTTTAATGTAATTACTATGGACTGAAGTTCGTTCTTTACTATAATTTATTATAAAAAATATTACTTTTCTTTTGCTAAATGGATGTCTTTACAAATTAACTACAAATTAACAATTTAGAAATTAACTAGCAAAAAATTTTTTAAGCCTGATGAAGATTTAACTAATGTGTCAAAAGTAAGGTTGCAAGTCGACGATTTTGTTTTGGCCTTAGTATAATTGGTATGGTGAAATAATAATATGCATATGGCTCTTAAATCATACTTCTTTATGGTTCCATATAGTCTAGTGGCTAGGATAGTTAACTTTCACTTAACAGGCTCGGGTTCGATTCCCGGTGTGGGAAAATTTTTAACTCTATAATCTTCGAACATTTGAACCTTTTATAATCTATAATGATGTATAATATAAATACTGTAATCTTAACTATAGTGAAGTTGCGTATGCAAGTTAGTATAGGGAAGAGTTCGATCTTTATTATAATAATTACAAAAGGCACTAGATGTAGCAATTTCCTTTAAAATGAGCTATTATACAGCTCTCTATGATTTTCCAGTGCCCAGCTAGCTGAGGAGAAAGAAAAAGCGGAAAGAAAAAAATATCCCGTTTGTGTAGAATAACGTGGTTAAAGTCAATTTTCTTGATTTTCAAGCCAATATATTTTCTTTGTTATTCAAGCCAAAGAGCGGTAAGTTTCCTTTATAAGGGTTTAGGACAGTGCGGTTCTAATGGTGTACTTTTTGTTTTGATTTGACTCTTTTTTTAGGAGTTAGGGGGTTTTATATTTCTTAACATTGGATGTGATCGTCTCTTACTAGGTTGCTAGCTACCGCTGCAACCCGGAAATAGTAACTGAAGTGTTAAAGGAAACTTTAAATAGATTATGCTTACAGTAATCAAAGCTTACTGTTTACAATGTATTGAAAAGATATTAAAAGATTATCATTGGAATATCAAACCATTCTGTACATTGGAACTAGTTAGCTACTTGATTGTTCGAAGTTCGTCTCTCACTATTTGAATGAAGAAAATTATCCGGGTTGCAGCGGTAGCTAGCAACCTAGTAAGAGACGATCACATCCAATGTTAAGAAATATAAAAACCCATAGTTCCTAACAAAGGAGTCAGATCAAAACAAAAAGTACACCATTAGAGCTGCCTTGTCCGAAACCCCTGTATAGTAACTTTCTGTCCCTTGGCTTGAACAGCAAGGGAAATATATTGGATTGAAAATCAAGAAAAGTGGCAACTACTACAACATTCTGCCTAAACGGGATATTTTTTTCTTGTTTTCCAGAGATAGCTTGGCACTGGAACATCGTAGAGAGTTGTTCAATAGCTCATTTAAAAGGAAATTAATTGGGTTACAAATCTATAGTAACTAAAATAAATTATTTCTAAGAGAGAATAAATTTTTCCACCAAAAACTGCATTTTTGATGTCTTTTCACACTGCAGTCTTTCAAACATAATCGTATACCAGCGGTAATCAAGGAGCGTTATCACAATGAGGAAGATTATAGACATGCAAAAATTGAGACAGCCAAACAAAACATCAAGGAGCGTTATCACAATGATGACGATTATAGACATGCGAATATTGAGACAGCCAAACAAAACATCAAGGAGCGTTATCAAAATGTTAACTTTATAGAGAAGCAACAATTGAGCAGGCTAGACAAAAGATCAAGGAGCGTTATCACAATGATGAAGATTACCGAAAAATATATAAGAAAAAAGTTGCTACCAGAATAATGGGTAGATACTGGGGTGACAAAAGCTATAATGAAAAATCCGGGTTGCAGCGGTAGCTAGCAACCTAGTAAGAGACGATCACGTCCAATGTTAAGAAATCTAAAAACCCATAGTTCCTAACAAAGGAGTCAGATCAAAACAAAAAGTACACCATTAGAACCGCCTTGTCCGAAACCCCTGTATAGGAAACTTTCTGTCCCTTGGCTTGAACAGCAAGGGAAATATATTGGCTTGAAAATCAAGCAAATTGACTTTAACCACGTTATTCTCCCCAAACGGGATATTTTTTTCTTTTTTTCTTTTTTTTTTCTTTTCCACAGATATCTTGGCACTGGAACATCGTAGAGGGTTGTTCGATAGCTCATTTTAAAGGAAATTAATTGGGTTAAAAATCTATATTAACTAAAATAAATTATTTCTAAAAGAGAATAAATTTCTCCACCAAAAACTGCATTTTTGATGTCTTTTCACACTGCAGTCTTTCAAACATAATCATATACCAGCGGTAAGATTTGAACCCACGCCTCCGAAGAGACTGGTGGCTAACACCAGTGCCTTGGACCACTCGAACAGGCTGCCTCTCATAAATAAATATATATATGTGAATTTGGGTTGCAGCAGTAGCTAGCAACCTGGTAAGAGACGATCAGTCCAATGCTAAGAAATATAACAAAACTCCTAAAAATAGAGTAAGATCAAAACAAAAGTACATCAATAGAACTACCTTGTCTGAAACCCTACTAGATAAATAATGAATGTCGTCATAGTTTTATATTAGAGCTATGACGTGAATAGAAAAACACGAAATTATATTGTTGTTTCTGATGACGTCATGAAATAATACCATTGCGCCATGACGTCAGTAAAATCATTACGCTGTGACGTCATAATTACTACTTAAGAACGACCAAGATGTAAATTCTCTCAGTCTTGATTAGAATAATGGTTAGATCGAAGCAAGCTATACGTAATTTGAAAAAACAGTACTACACAAACAACAGAGATAGTATCTTGAAAAGAGAAAAGCATCCGGGTTGCAGCGGTAGCTAGCAACCTAGTAAGAGACGATCACGTCCAATGTTAAGAAATATAAAAACCCATAGTTCCTAAAAAAGGAGTCAGATCAAATTCAAAAGTACACCATTAGAACCGCCTTGTCCGAAACCCTTGTATAGTAAACTTTCTGTCCCTTGGCTTGAACAGCAAGGGAAATATATTGGCTTGAAAATCAAGAAAAGTGGCAGCTACTACAACATTCTGCCTAAACGGGATATTTTTTTCTTTTTTCTTTTTTTTTTCTTTTCCAGAGATAGCTTGGCACTGGAACATCGTAGAGAGTTGTTTAATGGCTCATTTTAAAGGAAATTAATTGGGTTAAAAACCTTTCGTAACTAAAATAAATTATTTCTAAAAGAGAATAAATTTTTCCACCAAAAACTGCATTTTTGATGTCTTTTCATGCTGCAGTCTTTTCAAAGTTTACAGTAAAGAACGATCTCTCTCCCATAGTAACTGATATGTTACATTAAAAGACGATCATTGGAATAAAAATTTATTGCATGCATTGGACTTAGTTAGCTACTGGATCGTTTGAGGTTCGTCTCTTACTATTTCAAAGAAGAAAAAGCCGTAGGCTTCTTTCTGTTTGTAATATTTTCCTGTTTTTTTTATCAGGGTTACAGCGGTATCCGGGTTGCAGCGGTAGTTATAATAAAGAACGACCTCTTGCCTATACTAAATTTTATACGCCACTTAATTATAGTATAGGTTAGTAATTCAACAGATAGCATGGCACTGGAACATTGTAGAGAGTTGTTCAATGGCTCATTTTAAAGGAAATTAATTGGGTTAAAAACCTTTTGTAATTAAAACAAATTATTTTTATTACATTAAGAAATTTTAATTATGTTCCTTAAGAAATCATCATAAGTAAAAATTTCCCGTACGGAAATTGAACTCAAGCCTGCTGGGTGACAGCTATCCCAACCTCTAGACCATATAGGATATATTAAAATATCCGATTAATGAAGTTTATGTTAAAGAACAAATTATAAACATAATTAGCTGCCTGATTATTTGAGGATCGTCTCTTACTATTCCAAAGAAGAAAAAGCCGTAGGCTTTTTCCTGTTTGTAATTTATTTTATAATAAAGGATGAACTTCAGGCTTTACTAACTGAAAAGTTTAGTATTTTTATATAGTAAAGAACGAGCTCTAAATGATAGTTGTAGCTATAGCTGCAATCAAATGAAAGACAAACCGAAGCATATAGTAACTAAAAGTTTTAAATAAGTTTTGGAAAATCATAATTGCTATAGATGGCAAAACCTAGTGAAAGGCGAACCAGAGCCCATAGTAACTAAAAATTGAAAAAACGCGCTTTGAAAACACGCTTTGAAAACATTAAAAGACGATCATTGGAATAATTACAGTAAAGAACGAAATCTAATTACATTTTGCAATCATGAAATATAAAATATAGTAATATAAAATATTACTAAATAACCATATATGACGTAATGAGCGACGTGACGTAAACATTGAAAAAATCGATTTTTATTTTATTTTCGTTTTCAGTTCAGAATCGCTAAAGTTACAAACTGCGAAAATATTTATGGTATCTGAGCAATAGATTTAATCTTTTAATTTAGACCAGTATAATAAAGAACGACCTCTTGCCTATGCTAATTTTATAGGCCACTTAACAATAGTATAAGTTAGTAAAGGAGTGATATAGTTCATTATGGTAATGAACGAATTCTAGGCAATACTAACAAATTTAATTTTGAAAAGAAGAAATTTACATAAAGGACCGATATAGTTCATCATAAATTGTATTTTTTAATTAGGTTTTTTATATAATCCAGTTTGCAGCGGTAGCTAGTAACCTAGTAAGAGACGATCACATCTAATGTTAAGAAATCTAAAAACCCATAGCTCCTAAATCCGGGTTGCAGCGGTAGCTAGCAACCTAGTAAGAGACGATCACGTCCAATGTTAAGAAATATAAAAACCCATAGTTCTTAAAAAAAGAGTCAGATCAAAACAAAAATTACACCATTAGAATCGCCTTGTCCGAAACCCCTGCATAGTAAAATTTCTGTCCCTTGGCTTGAACAGCAAGGGAAATATATTGGCTTGAAAATCAAGAAAAGTGGCAGCTACTACAACATTCTGCCTAAACGGGATATTTTTTTCTTTTTTTTTTCTTTTTTTTTTCTTTTTTCTTTTCCACAGATAGCTTGGCAGTGGAACATCGTAAAGGGTTGTTCAATAGCGTATTTTCAAGGAAATTAATTGGGTTAAAAATCTATAGTAACTAAAATAAATTATTTCTAAAAGAGAATAAATTTTTCCACCAAAAACTGCATTTTTGATGTCTTTTCACACTGCAGTCTTTCAAACATAATCGTATACCAGCGGTATCCGGGTTGCAGCGGTAGCTAGCAACCTAGTAAGAGACGATCACGTCCAATGTTAAGAAATATAAAAACCCATAGTTCTTAAAAAAAGAGTCAGATCAAAACAAAAAGTACACCATTAGAACCGCCTTGTCCGAAACTTCTGCATAGTAAAATTTCTGTCCCTTGGCTTGAACAGCAAGGGAAATATATTGGCTTGAAAATCAAGAAAAGTGGCAGCTACTACAACATTCTGCCTAAACGGGATATTTTTTTCTTTTTTTTTCTTTTTCTTTTTTGTATCCAGAGATAGCTTGGCACTGGAACATCGTAGAGGGTTGTTCAATAGCTCATTTTAAAGGAAATTAATTGGGTTAAAAATCAATAGTAACTAAAATAAATTATTTCTAACAGAGAATAAATTTTTCCACCAAAAACTGCATTTTGATGTCTTTTCACACTGCAATCTTTCAAACATAATCGTATACCAGCGGTAAGAATTGAACCCACGCCTCTGAAGAGACTGGTGGCTAACACCAGTGCCTTGGACCACTCGGCCAGGCTGCCTCTCATAAATTTATAATAAAGATCGAACTCTTCCCTATGCTAACTTGCATACGCAACTTCACTATAGTTAAGATTACAGTATTTATATTATGCATCATTATAAATTATAAAAGGTTCAAATGTTCGAAGATTATAGAGTTAAAAATTTTCCCACCCCGGGAATCGAACCCGAGCCTGTTAAGTGAAAGTTAACTATCCTAGCCACTAGACTATATTGAACCATAAAAAAGTATGATTTAAGAGCCATATGCGTATTATTATTTCACCATACCAATTATAATAAGGCCAAAACAAAATCGTTGACTTGCAACCTTACTTTTGACACATTAGTTAAATCTTCATCAGGCTTAAAAAATGTTTTGCTAGTTTTACATGAAAGAACGAACCTTAGTCCATATCCGGGTTGCAGCGGTAGCTAGCAACCTAGTAAGAGACGATCACGTCCTAAAAAACCCATAGTGCTGGGTGACAGCTATCCCAACCTCTAGACCATATAGGATATATTAAAATATCCGATTAATGAAGTTTATGTTAAAGAACAAATTATAAACATAATTAGCTGCCTGATTATTTGAGGATCGTCTCTTACTATTCCAAAGAAGAAAAAGCCGTAGGCTTTTTCCTGTTTGTAATTTATTTTATAATAAAGGATGAACTTCAGGCTTTACTAACTGAAAAGTTTAGTATTTTTATATAGTAAAGAACGAGCTCTAAATGATAGTTGTAGCTATAGCTGCAATCAAATGAAAGACAAACCGAAGCATATAGTAACTAAAAGTTTTAAATATGTTTTGGAAAATCATAATTGCTATAGATGGCAAAACCTAGTGAAAGGCGAACCAGAGCCCATAGTAACTAAAAATTGAAAAAACGCGCTTTGAAAACACGCTTTGAAAACATTAAAAGACGATCATTGGAATAATTACAGTAAAGAACGAAATCTAATTACATTTTGCAATCATGAAATATAAAATATAGTAATATAAAATATTACTAAATAACCATATATGACGTAATGAGCGACGTGACGTAAACATTGAAAAAATCGATTTTTATTTTATTTTCGTTTTCAGTTCAGAATCGCTAAAGTTACAAACTGCGAAAATATTTATGGTATCTGAGCAATAGATTTAATCTTTTAATTTAGACCAGTATAATAAAGAACGACCTCTTGCCTATGCTAATTTTATAGGCCACTTAACAATAGTATAAGTTAGTAAAGGAGTGATATAGTTCATTATGGTAATGAACGAATTCTAGGCCATACTAACTAATTTAATTTTGAAAAGAAGAAATTTACATAAAGGACCAATATAGTTCATCATAAATTGTATTTTTTAATTAGGTTTTTTATATAATCCAGTTTGCAGCGGTAGCTAGTAACCTAGTAAGAGACGATCACGTCCAATGTTAAGAAATCTAAAAACCCATAGCTCCTAAATCCGGGTTGCAGCGGTAGCTAGCAACCTAGTAAGAGACGATCACGTCCAATGTTAAGAAATATAAAAACCCATAGTTCTTAAAAAAAAGAGTCAGATCAAAACAAAAAGTACACCATTAGAATCGCCTTGTCCGAAACCCCTGCATAGTAAAATTTCTGTCCCTTGGCTTGAACAGCAAGGGAAATATATTGGCTTGAAAATCAAGAAAAGTGGCAGCTACTACAACATTCTGCCTAAACGGGATATTTTTTTCTTTTTTTTTTCTTTTTTTTTCTTTTTTCTTTTCCACAGATAGATTGGCACTGGAACATCGTAAAGGGTTGTTCAATAGCGAATTTTCAAGGAAATTAATTGGGTTAAAAATCTATAGTAACTAAAATAAATTATTTCTAAAAGAGAATAAATTTTTCCACCAAAAACTGCATTTTTGATGTCTTTTCACACTGCAGTCTTTCAAACATAATCGTATACCAGCGGTATCCGGGTTGCAGCGGTAGCTAGCAACCTAGTAAGAGACGATCACGTCCAATGTTAAGAAATATAAAAACCCATAGTTCTTAAAAAAAGAGTCAGATCAAAACAAAAAGTACACCATTAGAACCGCCTTGTCCGAAACTTCTGCATAGTAAAATTTATGTCCCTTGGCTTGAACAGCAAGGGAAATATATTGGCTTGAAAATCAAGAAAAGTGGCAGCTACTACAACATTCTGCCTAAACGGGATATTTTTTTCTTTTTTTTTTCTTTTTCTTTTTTTGTATCCAGAGATAGCTTGGCACTGGAACATCGTAGAGGGTTGTTCAATAGCTCATTTTAAAGGACATTAATTGGGTTAAAAATCAATAGTAACTAAAATAAATTATTTCTAACAGAGAATAAATTTTTCCACCAAAAACTGCATTTTGATGTCTTTTCACACTGCAGTCTTTCAAACATAATCGTATACCAGCGGTAAGAATTGAACCCACGCCTCTGAAGAGACTGGTGACTAACACCAGTGCCTTGGACCACTCGGCCAGGCTGCCTCTCATAAATTTATAATAAAGATCGAACTCTTCCCTATGCTAACTTGCATACGCAACTTCAATATAGTTAAGATTACAGTATTTATATTATGCATCATTATAAATTATAAAAGGTTCAAATGTTCGAAGATTATAGAGTTAAAAATTTTCCCACCCCGGAAATCGAACCCGAGCCTGTTAAGTGAAAGTTAACTATCCTAGCCACTAGACTATATTGAACCATAAACAATTATGATTTAAGAGCCATATGCGTATTATTATTTCACCATACCAATTATAATAAGGCCAAAACAAAATCGTTGACTTGCAACCTTACTTTTGACACATTAGTTAAATATTCATCAGGCTTAAAAAATGTTTTGCTAGTTTTACATGAAAGAACGAACCTTAGTCCATATCCGGGTTGCAGCGGTAGCTAGCAACCTAGTAAGAGACGATCACGTCCAATGTTAAGAAATATAAAAACCCATAGTTCTTAAAAAAAGAGTCAGATCAAAACAAAAAGTACACCATTAGAACCGCCTTGTCCGAAACCCCTGCATAGTAAAATTTCTGTCCCTTGGCTTGAACAGCAAGGGAAATATATTGGCTTGAAAATCAAGAAAAGTGGCAGCTACTACAACATTCTGCCTAAACGGGATATTTTTTTCTTTTTTTTTTCTTTTTCTTTTTCTTTTTTTGTATCCAGAGATAGCTTGGCACTGGAACATCGTAGAGGGTTGTTCAATAGCTCATTTTAAAGGACATTAATTGGATTAAAAATCAATAGTAACTAAAATAAATTATTTCTAACAGAGAATAAATTTTTCCACCAAAAACTGCATTTTGATGTCTTTTCACACTGCAGTCTTTCAAACATAATCGTATACCAGCGGTAAGAATTGAACCCACGCCTCTGAAGAGACTGGTGGCTAACACCAGTGCCTTGGACCACTCGGCCAGGCTGCCTCTCATAAATTTATAATAAAGATCGAACTCTTCCCTATACTAACTTGCATACGCAACTTCACTATAGTTAAGATTACAGTATTTATATTATGCATCATTATAAATTATAAAAGGTTCAAATGTTCGAAGATTATAGAGTTAAAAATTTTCCCACCCCGGGAATCGAACCCGAGCCTGTTAAGTGAAAGTTAACTATCCTAGCCACTAGACTATATTGAACCATAAAAAAGTATGATTTAAGAGCCATATGCGTATTATTATTTCACCATACCAATTATAATAAGGCCAAAACAAAATCGTCGACTTGCAACCTTACTTTTGACACATTAGTTAAATCTTCATCAGGCTTAAAAAATGTTTTGCTAGTTTTACATGAAAGAACGAACCTTAGTCCATATCCGGGTTGCAGCGGTAGCTAGCAACCTAGTAAGAGACGATCACGTCCAATGTTAAGAAATATAAAAACCCATAGTTCTTAAAAAAAGAGTCAGATCAAAACAAAAAGTACACCATTAGAACCGCCTTGTCCGAAACCCCTGCATAGTAAAATTTCTGTCCCTTGGCTTGAACAGCAAGGGAAATATATTTGCTTGAAAATCAAGAAAAGTGGCAGCTACTACAACATTCTGCCTAAATCCGGGTTGCAGCGGTAGCTAGCAACCTAGTAAGAGACGATCACGTCCAATGTTAAGAAATATAAAAACCCATAGTTCTTAAAAAAAGAGTCAGATCAAAACAAAAAGTACACCATTAGAACCGCCTTGTCCGAAACCCCTGCATAGTAAAATTTCTGTCCCTTGGCTTGAACAGCAAGGGAAATATATTGGCTTGAAAATCAAGAAAAGTGGCAGCTACTACAACATTCTGCCTAAACGGGATATTTTTTTCTTTTTTTTTCTTTTTTTTTCTTTTTTTGTATCCAGAGATAGCTTGGCACTGGAACATCGTAGAGGGTTGTTCAATAGCTCATTTTAAAGGAAATTAATTGGGTTAAAAATCTATAGTAACTAAAATAAATTATTTCTAAAAGAGAATAAATTTTTCCACCAAAAACTGCATTTTGATGTCTTTTCACACTGCAGTCTTTCAAACATAATCGTATACCAGCGGTAAGAATTGAACCCACGCCTCTGAAGAGACTGGTGGCTAACACCAGTGCCTTGGACCACTCGGCCAGGCTGCCTCTCATAAATAAATAAATATGTGAATTTGGGTTGCAGCAGTAGCTAGCAACCTAGTAAGAGACGATCAGTCCAATGCTAAGAAATATAAAAACCCAAAACTCCTAAAAATAGAGTCAGATCAAAACAAAAGTACATCATTAGAAATACCTTGTCTGAAACCCTACTAGATAAATAATGAACGTCATCATAGTTTTATATTAGAGCTATGACGTGAATAGAGTGACGTCATAATTAGTATATAATCCGGGTTGCAGCGGTAGCTAGCAACCTAGTAAGAGACGATCACGTCCAATGTTAAGAAATATAAAAACCCATAGTTCTTAAAAAAAGAGTCGGATCAAAACAAAAAGTACACCATTAGAACCGCCTTGTCCGAAACCCCTGCATAGTAAAATTTCTGTCCCTTGGCTTGAACAGCAAGGGAAATATATTGGCTTGAAAATCAAGAAAAGTGGCAGCTACTATTATAATAAAGAACGAACTCTTCCCTATACTAACTTGCATACGCAACTTCACTATACTTAAGATTACAGTATTTATATTATACATCATTATAAATTATAAAAGGTTCAAATGTTCGAAGATTATAGAGTTAAAAATTTTCCCACACCGGGAATCGAACCCGAGCCTGTTAAGTGAAAGTTAACTATCCTAGCCACTAGACCATATGGAACCATAAAGAATTATGATTTAAGAGCCATATGTATATTATTATTTCACCATACCAATTATAATCCGGGTTACAGCGGTAGCTAGCAACCTAGTAAGAGACAATCACGTCCAATGTTAAGAAATATCCGGGTTGCAGCGGTAGCTAGCAACCTAGTAAGAGACGATCAGGTCCAATGTTAAGAAATATAAAAACCCATAACTCCTAAAAAAAAAGACTGCGATAAAAACAAAAAGTAAACCATTAGAACCTCCTTATCCGAAACCCCTATGTACGAAACTCTTTGTCCCTTGGCTTGAACAGCAAGGGAAATATATTGGCTTGAAAATCAAGAAAATTGACTTTAACCACGTTATTCTCCCCAAACGGGATATTTTTTTCTTTTTTTTTTCTTTATTTTTTTCTTTTGTATCCAGAGATAGCTTGGCACTGGAACATCGTAGAGGGTTGTTCAATAGCTCATTTTAAAGGAAATTAATTGGGTTAAAAATCTATAGTAACTAAAATAAATTATTTCTAAAAGAGAATAAATTTTTTCAATAAAAACTGTATTTTTGATGCAGTGACGTCATAATTACTATATAAGAAACGTCAAAACTGTAAATGGTCTCATTCATGAATACATAATTATAATAAAGATCGAACTCTTCCCTATACTAACTTGCATACGCAACTTCACTATAGTTAATATAGTTAAGATTACAGTATTTATATTATACATCATTATAAATTATAAAAGGTTCAAATATTCGAAGATTATAGAGTTAAAAATTTTCCCACACCGGGAATCGAACCCGAGCCTGTTTTATAGTAAAGAACGAACTCTTGCCCTTAGTTACCTATGTCTTGTCAAATTAGCTAATTAATTTCACCTGATTTTGTTTTAAAAATAATTCCCACACCGGGATTCGAACCCAAGCCAATTGGTTGAAATCCAACTATCATAAACCACTAGACCATATGAGATATGTGTAAAAAGCTAATTAATTGTTTTATGATATCCGGGTTGTTATTATAATAAAGAACGACCTCTTGCCTATACTAAATTTTATACGCCACTTAATTATAGTATAGGTTAGTACTTCAACAGATAGCATGGCACTGGAACATCGTAGAGAGTTATTCAATGGCTCATTTTAAAGGAAATTAATGGGGTTAAAAACCTTTTGTAATTAAAACAAATTATTTTTATTACATTAAGAAATTTTAATTATGTTCCTTAAGAAATCATCATAAATAAAAATTTCCCAAACAGTTACAATAAAGAACGACACTTAGCCCATGTTAACTGAAACATAAATAGGGATTTTGCAATTTCCATCAGTATCATGGCTGCAGAGGTGTCCGAAACCAAGTAAAGAACAAATCATTATAGTAAAGAACATTTCATGTTAAAGATTAATCATTGATGCCATAATCATAGTTTGTAGCCAGGTCGTATCTTACTATTCCAAAGAAGAAAAAGCCGTAGGCTTTTTCCTGTTTGTAATCATATAGTAAAGAATGATCCAGGTTGCAGCGGTAGCTAGCAACCTAGTAAGAGACGATCACGTCCAATGTTAAGAAATGTAAAAACCCATAGTTCCTAAGAAAGGAGTCAGATCAAATTCAAAAGTACACCATTAGAACCGCCTTCTCCGAAACCCCTTGAACGGAAACTTACCGCCCTTTGGCTTGAACAGCAAAGGAAATATATTGGCTTGAAATTTATAATAAAGAACGACCTCTTGCCCTTAGTTACCTATGTCTTGTCAAATTAGCTACTTAATTTCACCTGATTTTGTTTTAAAAATAATTCCCACACCGGGATTCGAAACCAAGCTAATTGGTTGAAAGTCAACTATCCTAAGCCACTAGACCATATGAGATACGTGTAAGAAAGTTACATTAAAAGACGATCACTGAAATAACAACCCATTCCTTACATTGGACTTAGTTAGCTACTTGATTGTTTGAGTTTCGTCTCTTACTATTTAAAAGAAGAAAAAGCCGTAGGCTTTTTCCTGTTTGTATTTATAGTTAAAAAACGAACTCAAGTCCAAAGAAACTGAACACTGTGGTTCATTCATATTATCTTCATTATTTTAGCTAGAATGTAAATAAACAAGTTGCTTTTTTAAATTTTAAATTGAAAAGATAGTGCTTTTAATTCAACAGATTAAAAGTTCTCCCCGACGGGGAATTGAACCCCCTTCTCCCAGGTAACAAGTGGGCATACTTACCATTTGACTAGCGAAGACTTATAAAGTAAAAGTTACATATAAGATATGATAATAATTTTTTAATCCGGGTTACATAAAGGCTTGATCATCGAATTTTTACATTAAAGAACGAACTTTAGTCCATAGTTTATATTAAAGGACCATCATTAGAAAAGCACACCATTGCATATATTGGACTGAGTTCGTTTTTCAGTTTAGAATCGCTAAAGTTTATAATAAAGATCGAACTCTTCCCTATACTAACTTGCATAGGCAACTTCACTATATTTAAGATTACAGTATTTATATTATACATCATTATAAATTATAAAAGGTTCAAATGTTAGAAGATTATAGGGTTAAAAATTTTCCCACACCGGGAATCGAACCCGGGCCTGTTAAGTGAAAGTTAACTATCCTAGCCACTAGACCATATGGGACCATAAAGAAGTATGATTTAAGAGCCATGTGCATATTATTATTTCACCATACCAATTATAATAAGGCCAAAACAAAATCGTCGACCTTGCAACCTTACTTTTGACACATTAGTTAAATCTTCACCAGACTTAAAAAATGTTTTGCTAGTTTTACATGAAAGAACAAACCTTAGCCAATAGTAGCAGAAATAAGAATATCTAGGTTGCAGTGGTAGCTAGCAACCTATTACATAATCTGGGTTTAAGTGGTAGCTAGCAACCTAGTAAGAAACACAAAATTAAAAGTTGATCATTAGAAGAACAGACAATTGCTTATATTAGACTTAGTTAGCTGCCTGATTCTTTGAGGTTCGTCTCTTACTATTCCAAAGAAGAAAAGGCCGTAGGCTTTTTCCTGTTTGTAATAATACATCCGGGTTGCAGTGGTAGCTAGCAACCTAGTAAGAGACGATCACGTCCAATGTTATTACATAAAGGCTCGATCATCGAATTTAAGCTGAAACTAAGTAAAGGACAATTATGCCTCCATATATTCACAGTGATGTATAAGATTTCCCATTACATCTGTAGACTGTTCCACAGTTGCCGGTCCATACCTTGGAAGCTTTTCACTAAACATGCAACATTTCATGCAACTACTAGATAAATTATAATAAAGATCGAACTCTTCCCTATACTAACTTGCATAGGCAAAAAAAGGAAAAAAAAGGAGTCAGATCAAAACAAAAAGTACACCATTAGAACCGCCTTGTCCGAAACCCCTGTATAGGAAACTTTCTGTCCCTTGGCTTGAACAGCAAGGGAAATACATTGGCTTGAAAATCAAGAAAAGTTTATAATAAAGATCGAACTCTTCCCTATACTAACTTGCATAGGCAACTTCACTATATTTAATATTACAGTATTTATATTATACATCATTATAAATTATAAAAGGTTCAAATGTTAGAAGATTATAGGGTTAAAAATTTTACAGTAAAAGACGATCATTGGAATAACATACCACTGTATACATTGGACTTACTTACTCTTCTTTTGGACTTAGTTCGTCTCTTACTATTTCAAAGAAGAAAAAGCCGTAGGCTTTTTCCTGTTTGTAATGATATAGCATAAAACGAAACCCAAGTTGTAACTAACGTCATCCTTGTTGTTATACCACTTAATCTATAGAGGTTTTTCCGGGTTGCAGCGGTAGCTAGCAACCTAGTAAGAGACCCGGGTTGCAGCGGTAGCTAGCAACCTAGTTAGAGACGATCACGTCCAATATTAAGAAATATAAAAACCTATAGTTCCTAACAAAGGAGTCAGATCAAAACAAAAAGTACACCATTAAAACCGCCTTGTCTGAAACCCCTCTATAGTAAACTTTCTGTCCCTTGGCTTGAACAGCAAGGGAAATATATTGGCTGGAAAATCAAGAAAATTGACTTTAACCACGTTATTCTCCCCAAACGGGATATTTTTTTCTCTTTTCTTTTGTATCCAGAGATAGCTTGGCACTGGAACATCGTAGAGGGTTGTTTAATAGCTCATCCTAAAGGAAATTAATTGGGTTAAAAACCTATAGTAACTAAAATAAATTATTTCTAAAAGAGAATAAATTTTTCCACCAAAAACTTCATATTTCATATTAAAGATTGATCTATGACGTCATAATCGTATACCAGCGGTGGGATTTGAACCCGCCCCTCCGAAGAGACTGGTGGTCTCTTCGGTTATCCGGGTTGCAGCGGTAGCTAGCAACCTAGTAAGAGACGATCACCTCCAATGTTAAGAAATATAAAACCCCCCAACTCCTAAAAAAGAGTCAGATCAAAACAAAAAGTACACCATTAGAACCGCCTTGTCCGAATCCTCTATAAAGGAAACTTACCGCCCTTTGGCTTGAATAACAAAGAAAATATATTGGCTTGAAAATCAAGAAAATTGACTTTTACCACGTTATTCTCCACAAACGGGATATTTTTTTCTTTCCGCTTGATTTTCCTGCTCAGCTAGCTGGGCACTGGAAAATCATAGAGAGCTGTATAATAGCTCATTTTAAAGGCAATTGCAACATCTAGTGCCTTTTGTAATTAAAAATAAAATACTTTTTAAAGTGGAATCAATTTTTTCAAAAAAATTGCATTTTTGATGTATTTTCATACTGCAGTCTTTTCAAAGATATTTGAATTTTGAAGCAATAAAACAGTTCATGGTAATGAACTCTATAGTAATAATAGCTACTTGTCTCAATAGTAACCGAAACTCTTGGAACCAAAATTTTCTTTTTTGGCTTAATCGCTAAAATTATTATGTAAACTGCAAAAATATTTATGATGCCTAATCAGTAATAGTAAGTTCTTAATTTAAACAACAAAAATACATGAAAATTTTATAATTAGTTTTACTTTTTTTCTCCTGGAAGAAAATTTTTTTTTCATCTCAGTTCAAAGTTATTATTGTATCCTGGAACCAAACTTTTTTTGGTTTGTAACCCGTAAAGTACGTATCTCCATATTATTGTCTTATAATTGCAATTATTTTAGTTTTCTGTCCAGAATCGCTAAACTTATTATGTAAACTGCAAAAATTACCAATTTTGTAATTCAAACAAGATAAATACCTGAAAATTTAAAAATTAGTTTTTCTTATGCTAGGTTTTAGATACTCGACACGGGGTATTGTGTACTTAATAATTTTAAAACTTGAAAAAATATGGTCTCACTTGAAAGGAAAAAAAGAAAGAATAACCAAAAACAATATCAAAATAGAGCAATCCAAATTTCTACTAATAAAAAACTTTACTACACAAAAAATAAAGCTAACATCCTGAAATATAAGAAAAGTTTATTTAAAAGAGATAAAAATGCCACCGAACGCAATAAAGCTCGGGAACGCGTAAGGATTGCTACTAAAATGTCTTGTGATCCAGAATTTAAGAAAATGAAATATGACAGAGGAAAACAGAGGTATGTTACGGATCAGGGGTATCGAGAAGGGAAAATTGAGACAGCCAAACAAAAGAGCAAGGAACGGTATGATAACGATATAGATTACCGAAACAAACATAAGAAAAAAGTTGGTACCAGAATAATGGGTAGTTACTGGGGTGACAAAAGCTATAATGAAAAAATTAAACTCTCTGCGAGGTTGTACCGAAAAACGCAAAAGGACAAAGGGAAAAATTACATTCAGAAATACAAGAAGATGGCAAAAATGTAGGCTGATCTTTGTAAATTGAGAAACATTTTACGCATGTTTTATCGGGATCACGAAAAGTATTCAAAATTACAGATTAAAATTCTCTTTGAAAGAGCGGATGCTGTTGAAAAGTCAGCTAGAAATGCTTTGGCAAAGCTTCATAGCAATATTCAAAAGAAATGTTGTCAGTTTAACGAGAAGCTTCCAAGGTATGGATTGGCAACTACGGAACAGTTTATAGATGCAATGGAAAATGTTCGACAACACAGTGAATATACGGAGGCGTACTTCTTAGAAAATTCGTATATTAATTTTGGGAGGAGCAATTGCAGTTTATGTAGCAGCAATAAAAATATACATACAAGCATACCTATCAACAACGAAGGAAAAGCAATGTTTTTCAATTATGGCGAAAACGAGCCTGTTAGGGTTATTAGTAAATGTGTTTGTAAGACTAATGATTTAGAACAAATTCCTGGAACACCGACTCAAGAAAAAAGCATTTCTAACTGTGTTTTAAACAGTCCTTTTAGTTCTACTGAATATTTGGCAAAAAATTCTCTGTGTATTAGAACAAACTGTCCTGAAAAGTACGAGACAACTATTGAAAAATGCTCTAAAACTAGATCTGACAAGGAAATTATGATGGCTGAAGTCACCTATAACAATCTGAGTAAACATTCAAAACCAAAAATTGGGCAGCAGGTTACTTGGCAATGTCATCCGGGTTGCAGCGGTAGCTAGCAACCTAGTAAGAGACGATCACGTCCAATGTTAAGAAATATAAAAACCCTTAACTCCTAAAAAAAGAGTCAGATCAAAACAGAAAGTACAAAATTAGAACCGCCTTGTCCGAAACCCCTATAATGTAAACTTACCGCCCTTTGGCTTGAATAACAAAGAAAATATATTGGCTTGAAAATCAAGAAAATTGACGTTAACCACGTTATTCTCCACAAACGGGATATTTTTTTCTTTCTTTCTTTTCCACAGATAGCTTGGCACTGGAACATCGTAGAGAGTTGTTCAATGGCTCATTTTAAAGGAAATCTCTAGATCTAGCGCTATTTGTACTTATTTTTTTAATTTATTATTTTTTACGAAAAACTGAATTTTCTATTTACAATATTGATCAATGACGTCATAGTCTTTGGATGTAAGTTAGTGCATAAAGTCTCGATCATCGAATTTAA